>NC_141773.1:16765900-17067200 GCF_051362555.1 Lingula anatina | reverse complement strand
AAAAAAAAATCCCCATTTACGAATCATTGTTCATCCCGTCCCAGGTTCTCGGAGTTGATGTTTTATATAATTTCTAATTGAAACCTCAGTTCTACATGACAGTCCATGTCTTTCTATACTTTTTGTACTTTTGCACTTTTTAAAGTCTGGGAAAGATAAATATACAGCTTTGCAGAGTATGTAGACAGTAAACATGATTTTGGAATATTTTCAAAGGGAATAGTATTCCTTTAACAACATTCCGGATATCTTGCGTGCAGTCAGAGTGGAAATCGCTCACAGTTATATATAGAGAGTGGGTTGCTGAGGAAACCTCGCAACAAGAGCGCCCCAGCTGCACAAGGCATACACGTGAGAAGCACTGATCACCTCGCGCTGTTGTCACGCCAAGAAGGGGGCCAAGGCCCCGGTCTGTTTATGTTACTTAACAGTAGTTAATTATACTGATATTTATAACTGTTTAATCAAAGTTAGATAGTTGATAACATTTTTTTTATTTTACTTATTTTTGAATTCCTCAGAACTAGAACTCAGCTGTGGATACCGTCCTATATCTTAGAACAGAGGGACTTAATCTATGAAGAAAAAACCTCGATGATACCGGAATATGTGAGGTTTGAAAATGAAAATAATAAAAAAAAAATCATCAGCCGTCTGGTAGATTTGATGCCGATGAAAATCATCTTTAGACTTGTAAATATTTCATTTAATACTTTAAGGAAAATCATTTTGTATTGGTCCGATATCAGAGAGCACAATATAATTAAATAATTATATTTAAAGCCAATTATCTTAGATGTATACAAAACCACTTGCTTTATATACTATAATTTGTTCCCTAAGTCTCTTATAAGTCCGACTTGTTTAGTTTTCTGCTTTTTAATATTCTCTTTAGTCTCTATCATAAATAAATTCACTAATTAATTAGTTTTACTGTTTTTCATTCATCTATTCTCTGATCCATTGAACTATCTATTTCTTTATTGATTTATTTTGTCACCCTTTCATCATTAATTCTTCCATTTATTCCTTTGTTTATTTATCATTTATTTATCTATTTATTTATTCATTTATTGTAGCAAGCATAATGCGTATGATGTATTCGTGTCTATAATTTCTCCAAATTTACCAATCATAACCTGATACCCAGTTGAAAAAAATATCCAGGGATCTTGTCTCTTGGCCCCACCCCCTCAGCAGGGGTTCACCTGCCTCATGGCCTTTCAGCCTTGGACTTGGTTTCGTAAACTCACCCCTCTACCCCGCGTAACGCAGCATGTTTGGAGCTGACTGCTCTTCCACGGCACGGAAGCGGCGGTTGAACTACGTCCATAGCTTAGAATGACCTCAAGGGCATTCACAACAAATGATCCTCGGATCTACTGATCCACGTATCAAATATGGCGGACCCTACATGAAGAGCCGACTAAGCTGCTGATGTTCTCTCTGCCTCAACACGCGCCGTCCTTGTGGGATCTAGCAATTAAACCTCTGAGCCGTGATTTGATCCCGTTTAATGGCGCGTGCGAAAGCGGGGAGACCGTCAGCGGATTGGTCGGCTCTTCTTTCATGTAGGGTCCGCCATATTTGATCTGCGGATCAGTAGATCCGAGGATTTTCTGTTGTGAATGCAGCCAATAAGTTGCCGATTGGTCTATGTTATACAGGGTGACAGTTGCTGACGTAGCTGACCTTCAGTTTCCCACGACGACAGTGCTCGTAAACAAGTCAGGATGAGCCCCCCGCCAGACGCTCCTGGGGGGTCACACCTTCAGGCATCATGTGACAGGCAGATTACTTGAACAAAGAGCAAAGTTTCCCATTAATTACGGTTATATTTGACCAGAAAGGCATGTAACAGTCACTTTAGTATTAAGAGAGAGAGATTCATTGTCCGTTGATTGTCTTACAAATGGTAAAACCTTTCCTACAAGCAGGCCCTTTCTACAAGATGAGTTATATAAGTTTTCTTTTTTTTTTTTTTGGTTTATTCATTTATTCATCCATTCATTTCTTTATTTTTGCAATGATTGAAAATAATAAAAGCAATAAAGAATGTAAATAGATCAAATCGCCCGGAGGAGTAAATCTTGATGAACAGCGCTCAACTACAGTACGTGTTCCTGGCGAAAATATTTCCAATCTCTTTTGTAAGTTTCAGAAGGAAGATATGATATCTGGTATAACTTGAATTGGTAGAATTATCGTACTTTGACCAATTGATAGCCTCTTAATTTCCCAATAGCTGCTTATCCCAACACCTACAAACAATAGAACCATTATTGCAGAAGAATCGGGCCTACATTAATACAATTACCCGGTGTAATCCATTTTATTTATCCATTAGAACGCTTTCATTTCGATTTAAATAGGGCCTAGGAAACCACTGCTGAAATTAGGTAACCTTAATCATGAAGCAAGAGACAAGTAAACAAATGCCATCTTTGGTTGACTTCCAGTTTTCTTGGTTGCCTCACAGCTGCAAAGTGCCCCGCCATTTTCTTATCTCATGCCGTCTGCTGCCCTGTCGAGTTTCACGGCTACCGACGGCTGGAGAAAAATATCTATACCACGGTGAGGATCGTCAAGGTATCCTTCATGGGGTAAATTCGAGGAAACTTGCTGTAATTTCACATTTTTGTAAGTCAATTGTATCACTTCGACTAACCAGTTGAAAAATTCATTCGCAATGTCCATATTTTTTTTTTTTTTTTTTTTTTGCGGTAAATAGAACTTGCGCAACCTTGAATGGCTAAAAAACTACATCATATCTATTTTGACATTTTATGTGGGAGTGAAAAGACGCAGCACGGACTTTGAAGGTCTAGTATCTTTTTTTTACGCAGGTGTTTGTTGAAAAATGAAAAAATTCACAAATTTTCCATTATCTTACAGGTAGATAGAATTTAATACCACCGTATGTTACTTTGAATGATTAAAATGATATTCCATCAAATTTACACTTTTCATTTTTTGCATATAATGTTACTTTGAATGATTTAAATGATATAACATCAGATTTACCCATTTTTATTGGCTGGGAAAGAAAAGATGTAACACCGACTTTGAAGTCTTCACAGAAGTTTACACAGTTGTTATCCAAGTTCAATGATACAAACAAGGTACTTGATTACGAGTGGAAAGTAAACAGAACCGATTGAAAATAGTCCACTTATTAAAAGCGCACTTGAAGCACGTGTTCAACTTATGTTTGTTTCTTGTATTGTCTTCTAGTCGTTCTAATAGGACTGCAGATCCGTTAAATTACTCCAAATTTATCTGTAAAATTGGATTGGTTTGATAAGATTCATTTTATTAATTTTTCATGTTTTCCTGTATTGGTATAAGGCCATTTTAAACACAACGCCTTGGCCATCGAATCCAGAGAAGAAATTTGAATATTTTTACACATTTTCAAATAAATTGAAATGGTGATTAACCATCCTGGTTTATAGGCCCTATACTCCCACCTTTGCTTATTACATAACCTTTCTTAGACTCATTTATTATGACACACTGTTTGTTCATTAGTCAACCCCCATCACCGTACAAGCAAAAATTGCTATTTTAAAAACGTACAATTATTTTACTGTTTTCAAACAATAAAGAGATAAATTGGACACTGAAACACCTTTGGCTTGGGTTACACTATAAATACTATTACACTGTTATTATTATGCTATTTTACTATAGCAGTAAGTGTTGCCGTTTTACTTTTTACCGAGAGGGTCCCTTCAAGTTTAGATTTATGTGTTTCATTTGCTTTTGTAGTATTATGATAAAACGACTTAAGCATTTCAATTTCTTTTAATAGCTTTAGCATACAACGACTTACATTTACGGATTCGCACATTTAATCGCACATTTTAATAACCTGATAATATATTTATTAAAAAAATTAAAGTCGCTGGCACAGTATAATTATCAAGGGTGCATAACAAATACTCTTAGTTATCATTAACTGTACTATATCTATGGGCAGCTTTATTCAGTTTTACTAATATAGGCACTCACAAAAAACTTATTCTAATCAACACCACCCTTTTATCTGTATTTAATCGATATTGTTGAAATCATTTTCCAAATGTAAGAACTTAGACGATTTCATGCTTGCTGGTTATTCGTGGTAGAAGTTTTTTTATAATTCTATTCGTGCATTCTCTCTCTCTCTTTTGTGAAATAACAAACATGATATTACCAGTCAATCAAAATTTAAAATAAAAATTTTCAACAAATTTCCCATTAAAGAAACGAAGCACTCTGACTAGCTAATAAAATAATTCACTTGATAATAATTTGATTCGCTTCTTGCTCATCTGTCCAATACTTTTATGAAATATATATCTCTAATTTTATTTAACATTATATATATATCATAGTCATTTTTTCATAAAAGTTGATTTGTCCAACATTATTTTAACACCATTTTGTGCATCCCGTTTTCACCAAAATAAATCTTAACACTGTATATAGAATCATCAAACCATCAAATATTGTGAAACAAACCAAATTTAAACTTTTCGAAAAGGAACCAATCTTCTTCCTGTAGCCCATGGATAATTGTCCAAATACCATCTTTCGCTTTAACTGAAAGCCGGCGGCGAATTTTATTCCCGCAGACCAAACAGGTTCCCTTTCATATTTAGCCTACCAACGTGATTTCCTCGCATTCCTTACTTCGTAAGATTCTGATAACGGAGAGATTCGGGCGCGATTGAGCGGCCCTCCCCGGCGCTACATATCAAAGATCTACACACATATTTATTCACTACTACATAATCATACCGTAGTGGAAATGACACAGAGGTATTATATTAATAAGGTTTAATCTGTTGTCGGGTCTAGGTATCTTTAGGATAACGCGGTGAGGTCTGAAACGGTAACCGACCAAAGTGCCGACGTACTCTTTACCGTCTTCTTCCTCTTATTTGCCACCCCTGTTCCTTCATCTTATTCGTGATTGGAAGCAATATCTTACGCACCTCCGTATTAATGTTAACTCAGTTGAATACTTGTATAATACCTCTTAAATATTGAACTATTTTGTAGAAATCAGTGTAGGACCACTTACTTTACAGTACTTATTATTACTAAAAGCTTCAAAGCCAACTGGTAAATTAAAAAACCCAAAAGTTGTTTAATTTGTTAACATAAATATAATGGAAATTTATCTTGGTTTTTGATATCCATTAAAATTCTTATTCTTATCAATAAGTAATTTCATCAGATTGTGCCATTATGTCATGTATTTATCCAACTCTTTACGGTTGCCAAATTATTTAATAACAATACAAGTAACAACAACAACATCAATAATAATAAAAATGACAATTTAAATAGTGGAATATAATTTTGACAATTCTCAAGGACCTTTGCAAAAAACAAGCGTGGGTCGAGTAAAGAAACATGATGACGTCATTAAGTCGTAAATCAACGAAGAAAATAAAATGTTGTATGAGAGGTCGGATACCCTCCTCTCAGCCCTCTCGCCAGGCATGTGCTCGCTCCGGGAGACCTGCTTCTCTCACCTGTGGCTGGTCACCCCACTATCAACGGCTATAAAAGACCACCGGGATTATAAAGCTTCAGAATGCTTTTCCCAACCAACAGACGTTCAGTAGTTGTGCGGTAGACAGCGACAGCAGAAGGATATTGTAGAGCGCGTTTTACTGAATCAAAGAAGAAAACACATTTGAAAGGGATTGATTTTTGAAAGGTAAATCTACTGTTTTAATTTATATTTTTTAATCATTTTAGATTAAAAACGTAAATGTTCTATGGTTCTTTTTTGTTCATTTAAATCAATACGGGAGGAATTTATTATGCTTTATAACGCGAATTATTTTCTAATAAAAAAGATCTTTGATTTTAAGCCGTCCTTTAGAATTCGAAATAGGCGTCACCTTTTTTCTGTCCTCTTTGCATTGAACTAAAGAATTAACTGTTTCATCAAAAACTACATGCCATGAGCGCTTCAAATACATCTTATAATTTATTCATCACCATTTGAGAACCGAGATAGACACCAGAACAAAATAACTCGAAAATCTTCAAAGATTTTTTTTATTTCGCGTTTGTTAAGTGCAGTCAGAGTCCGTGAGTCCTAACTGTTGGAGAAAAAATGTCAACAAAAGAAGAAAAAATTGCCGACTATCTCAAGAACAGGTGTGTGCTGTATACATGCCCTAAAGGTTATCTATTTCTAAGCAGTAGGAGGTAGGGGGTGGGGCGGCGGCAAGAATAAAGAGAAACTTGACGGCAGGTGTTCAGAATACGTCAGAGTGTGGATAGTGTATTAACTATTTGTGCCTAATAAATATTAACGCAATTCTGTGCGGTCTTAACGCATTGGGAGGTGTTTAGATATTCAAGTTTTAAGAAATACATTTTAAACGATTAACCAGATTGATTGTGAATAATCTCTCTTCTGATGAAAAAGGACTTTCTGACAATTCTCATCAGAAAAATTGTAATGAATTAATAGGTAAGATTAAAATACAATAAAACAATGCAAAGTACTAGTAATGGTAATGATTAGTGAATGAATGACAAAAAAGAAAAAAAATTAATGCATAAGCTGAAAGTCATTTCAAAAGGGGCGCTTCAAATTTGTTCGCGCTAAAAAGGGTTCTTCCAAGAAAGCTGATTATAGATTCAACTTCCGCATTGATCTCATTCAGAACAGTAAGTAATGCTATGGATTTCACTGCATGTATATGCGACAAGGAAAATAGATCGTTAGTTTCGAGACGTATTGTTGAATGTTCGTTTACGTCTAAGGCTAAAGAGGATGGAATAATATCAAAATGTGAAAAAGTAGATCAGGTTAATATAAAAAATATGAGGCCTAGGTGTTGAATTATGAAAACAACAAAATTACATAATTTATATTCTCCGCTTATTCGAAAAGTAATTTAACAATTTAAATGAAAATTGTACAAATAACATTATATCATAAATGCATACAAGTAAGATATTTTATTTACTTTTATTCATTATCGTTATCACGCCGTTGCTCAATATCGAACGTCTTGCCCAATTTTTATGATTTTTATGAATGGGCGATATAGAAGCTATTTTTTAGTATAGTTTTAAACTTCCTAGTCCTACAATGAACCTGAATAAAAGCAAGGCTACTTTTTTAAAGATTTTATCAA
This sequence comes from Lingula anatina, assembly GCF_051362555.1. Classification (NCBI taxonomy): domain Eukaryota; kingdom Metazoa; phylum Brachiopoda; class Lingulata; order Lingulida; family Lingulidae; genus Lingula; species Lingula anatina. The sequence goes on along the minus strand of NC_141773.1, from coordinate 17,060,043 downwards.
AATGACATAAAATAAAGTTTTCGTTGTTCTATAGCCTAAAGTGCAATATTTTTACGCATTATTAACCTTTGCCTTGATAAATAAACGATAGATGTTAATATTCCTTCATTATTTCAACTTCAGGTTTCCAAGATGAGAGAATTTTTTTGCCTTGCCATTCTTTCTCTTGTGTATCTCGTTGTGGCTAAACCGCTGACAGAGGACCGAATTGAAAAACAAAACAACCAACTTGCCACATTTCCAGGCAGCAAAAAGGGCGGCGAAAGTAACAAACTATCCGAAACATTAAAGAAATTAGATGAAATTAAAGCAACGCCAGATGTTCGTGACGGCGACGTTCCAAAGAGTGGACTGGACGATTATATTAATTCAGATATTGAAAGTAACCCATCTAAAGAACGATTATTCGACTTAGTTGCAAACGATGAGCAATTTCTAACATTCCTGAAAACTTACATTCATGTGAACAAGCCAGAATTGGAGGCGCATGCAACTGTCTATTTCGACCAACAAGCCCTAGAACGCGTTGCCAAGCTTGAGAAAATCTGTGAAATCGACGAAAAATTTAGTCAGTATCTAGAGGCATATCTATCTTCATCTGGCGATCGAATTAAAAATAGTGCTACGTCGCAACGTTCTGCGTCAGCGGCCGTTCATTATACAAAGGTCCAAAAGCGCAATGGCCTTTCCGCAGCACGGAAGAAAAGATTCATCAGTGGCATCAGCGGCAGTTCACCAACCGTAGAGGAATTGTTAGCGATGTTAGAACACCAAAAGCAAAACCGTGGCGGGTATGGAAACTCAAGCTCGCGTTGGGGTCGGTCCGTTGGTAGCCGTAAGCGAACTCGGCGGTCAAAGCCTAAACTTGCCGAGGAACTCTTAGATTTGTTACAAAAGTACCAGAGGAAAGCCAACGGTTTCGGTGGCTCAGCGTCGCGCTGGGGGAGATCCGTGGGGGATGCGTTAACAACGATAGAGCAGTAGCACTTGAACACTGGCACGTGCCGGATACGCCCACTGTACTTTCTACGACTGGAATTCCCGCTGTATTCCAAAACATTCGAAAGACTCTGGATTAGGACTAACTGCCATCACTGATGCTAACACATTAGCAGTCATGCGCACTTTCTCGTACAAATTGCACTAGATGAATTCATAAGAACTAAACGCTGTTTACTCAATTTCTGAAAATAGCAGACTTTGTCCATGAACTCGACATCATTGATTTGAAAATGTACGGTTATGTGACAGAAAATAAGTGCGCCAGTTTAACTGCGTATACATGGGAATATTACTGCATATGCTTTAAATTCTCTTTTATTTTCCTTACAGAACTTATCATTCCCAAATTTTGAGACAAATGCAACTTCTTGTTAACTTGATCTATTACATGGATAGAAGGGGGTTGAGTTTTAGTGTCATTTACATATAACAGACAGGCAATTTTACTTCAGGGTAAAGGTTCGTTGCATCACTCTATTCTACCGTCAGCGCCTTTTACGATATTTAATTGAAAGACTGTGCATCTTTTAATCGTATTACCAAATAATAATTCTAAAATGAAAAACTCCAAAGTCTTTGGTAAACCTGAGAATTTATAAGAGAAATACTGCCTCCTCACTGTGTTAAATATAAAGACAGGGTAAAATTCCCAAAAGACGTCAATATCTCAATAAAGAAGAATCTCTCTTTTCAGCCTTTTTTAAATATCCTTATACATTCGCCTTATATTATTGCACAATTACTTGCATTTCGCAATTAAACGAAGAGTGTTATAACTTTCACATTAGCGATAAAAGAGACTCTGAAGTGCCGGGATATTTATTTGAATTAGAAGTTTCAGTTTGGTTTGAAATTTAGAATGGGGTCGACGGGGATAAGGCAGTGGCACTTGTGGACTAGGCAAACTTTCCGTTAGTTGGCTGTAAATAGAGCACTTGCTTGTAGAAATGGCGTAAACTATATATATATTTCCTGTCTTAATAAATGGATCAAATGAATAAATTGTAAATTATTTGAATGAACCCTTTGAGAATGCTTTCTCTTTTTATCATTTGTTCAAACAATCCCCAATTCTTACGAATATGTAATGCATCATCCAAAAGCAATTTAATGGACAGTTTCCGATTAAAACTATTAAGATGGATTATACACGCTTTATTAAATCTGTTATTAATGACAATAAAATTTAAACAATTATATATTATTACATATTTTTCTGGTAATTCGCACATCTATTAAAATAAAGTATGCATTTCAGAAAATAGACGTTACAAGTTTTATGCCATAAAAAAAATAAGTCGGGAAATGGTAAAACGGTAAAAGTCATTGAGACATTGGAGACAACCCCCCCCCCCCTTTTTTTTTTTGCTATTTAAAGAAATAAAACATACTTTCCAAAAGTCCAATTAAATATAGAGATTAAGTGCAGTGTCTCACGGACGACGCTGTTCATAGCGCCATTTTGGGGAGAAAATACCGTTTCGGTTTTGGGATTTTCTCTATATCCGAGATAGTTATCTAAATGATGTAAGGGGCATCATTAAGCTGGGTGCAATCGAAGATCAGCTAGCCTTAGAGTGTATTCCCAGAGATTTAGATCGATCCATCCCCGTGGGGAGTCTCACTAGATTACTGTCAGCTTAGCCGGCTTAAATGTCTGTCCCGCTTACTAAAAGCTGTAAGGGGATAATTAACTTCCGTGCGCGGTCGGCTGACTGCAATTTAGCGTGAACCCCCAGGGAGTTAGGTAGATCTAGCAAGAACGATCTAAATCTCTGGGAATGCCCTCTTACTGTACACCACTCACTGTGTACACTGTAATGTTAACATAGGCTGTGGTAATGCTAGATAATTGCAGTAGATGTGATATCGCATTCAAGTACACTCGAATCTTCTACAAAGGGGTTGATATAGACGCATTAAAACAAAAGAATCAATAGTGGGATAACTGGCTGCTGTACTCGACTGTAAGGCGTATCCCCTTCCTTATTAAATATTAATGAGCTATCTAAATATACACGTCTTTAACATACATGTGGCTAAAAACTTTCACAGATTTCATAAAGTTTTATCAGTGATGCGTTTAAGGCAAATTAAAATTTACAACCCATGTAAATAAGAATTTAATGCATAGTTCTAGTTTTTTCTCGATCTAAACTGGATAAATACACAAAAAAATACTTTCTATGTGTATGAGGAAACGTTTGGAAATGATTATTTCACAAAAAATATACAAAATATACGGGTTGTTGCGTGATGCGATATCAAGGCCTATTATAAAGGTAAATGAACAGTACTATAAGCAACTCAGTTACAAAGATTCTCAAATTTACAGTTAGATTTACTGCTAGTATTTCACCTCAAGTCATCCTCTTGCAACGTCCGACGTCAAAGCACTGATACGTATCTACCTCTCCGCCACTGAAATGCTTTTCCCAGAACTTGATATTGTTTTTGGAAACGGTTCCGAAAACAGCATCGGCATCACATGTCGTGATATGTCCAAAGTCGAATTGAAACGGTTTCCTGGCTCCACAGAATAATTTTTCGTTGCTGGGCGAATCACTGGGCTTCCAGTTAGAAACATTGGCATCCGGCATAATCGTTTGAAAGTCTAAAGTTAGATCAACCGAATCGTTTTGAAGATTACAGTCGTCGGGCGAACTTCGGGTCTCTATCTTGTAGTCGTAGAATATTGTAGACTTGCTTGACATGTACAGAAGGTGAAAAACGACGTCACATGTTCTCAAAGTGTTGTTCCTAATTGAAGACACATTTCCAGACTGTGTTGCATCCGATATTTGATTTTCGGTTGATAAAGTGAGGCTATCGGTGCTGAATGGAGCGGCGGTAGTTGTGGGGGTGTGTCCCGTTGTCGTGTCCGGTATGAACGAATGAGTTGAATTGAACGGATATTCCAAGCTTGTTGATATGTTATTGACAGGGGTCATTTCTGTGTTTGTCCGTTGGTTAAAAGTTGTGGTTCTCTCCGTCCACTGGTTCGAAGAATGGTTGTTCGGAGTTGTCTCTATGAACGACCTTGTTTGAATAGTCGATGTGTCATAGATACCAAATATGTTACATGGGAGTCTTATGTCCATACCACCTGATCCAGCTTCATAAACTACATTGGCGTACGTCAAAATGGCGACTCGTTCTAATTTGCTGGATTGGTTCAGTTTCATATAAGCAGCTGAGTGTGAAAAGTTGATGTTGACCCTGGCCACTATTGCTATATCAACGTCTCTGTCTATGGATGCCAGGTTAAACATAGTCTCGGAATCAATCCAACCTGCTGGATCCGTCCATTTGTCGAACTCGAGGCTGGCAGTTTTCAGGTTGGTTTTATCCAGGTGTACATCCACATGCCTTAGAATATCGTGGATGAAAGCGTGCTTATTGTTAATCACCGCCAATATGGCTGCAAAATCCATAAGAAATGCTGCAATAGATATTGTACTTACTAAAATTACAAAAATGATTGACAACACCTGAAATGGAGCGTGCCTACATCTGCAGGTACACGATGCAGTGCAAACCTTAAACCAAGACAAACCTGCTCTGAACACCCTTGCTGCTAAACTTGCAGCTCTTGACACAAAAGCTGCAGCGGATGTAACTTTTGTCGGTACTAAACATGATCCAGTCGAGAACATTCTTATTGTCAGATATGCTAAAGGAAGGTCCTCTAGGGACTCTTCAGCAAGCGCTATTACCAGTGCAATGAGTAACTGTATGTCCAGCTTTCCGCCTTCTTCTCTGTCTTCTTCTCTGTCTTCATCTCTGTCTTCTTCTCTGATATACTTTTCGATTGCGACATAAAAGTATATGTTATAGGCGGTGTGTGCCACATATACTATAGTTCCGATGATACAAAACTGATAATAAGTTTCGTGCAAATAAGACGTCAGTCCTGGGTCATTCGGTTCTTGGTAATAGAAATCGAATTCTTTAAGTTCGATGTATGCCAACCAGTCAGTGAGAACATCAAAAGATGTTAATATTAAACTAACTTCTGGTATAATATACAAGAGGTTAAGATAGCCTTTACACATCCCCATTCTAAACTCTTGTGGATACCAAATATGTTACCTAGAAGTCTTATATGTTGATACACTTTACCCCTCCGATCCAGCTCCAACAAAGGCGTAGGTTACAATGGCGACACCTTTACTTCCAGATAAGCTCTGTGTGAATTGTGAGCATTAATACATACACTTTAAAGCGTTTTTCTAAACTAGTGTTGATCAGCCTTACTATTGTACTTGTCAAGGGTATTTGCATATCACGGATGCTTTCACAACTGCTTTTGTCGAAAAGTTCTTTTGTTGAAAAGCAGAGTACTTAAAACATTTATTTATACACTGTTGCTCAAAATTGTTGTCACACCTATTAAAATTTACGGATTTCTGGCTAGTATACATAATAGAAAGAAAGAAGAAAACGAATTTTCTTACCTTTTAGATTTGTTGAAAGTTTTTCCATCCCACCGCCTTACCAATGAGGTTGCGTGATGGCCGCTGTCGACCAATCGAAAATTAGAAATGCTCATCGCTTTCTTTTTAAATACCAATTATATTGACATTTATTACATAGGGCATGCGTTTCTGTGAAAGGAAATTATATCCCATAGGAACATATTTCTTAACTATGTAGAAATACAGGTGGAAATCTAGGTTCGGGTCATCCTAGGGAACGAAAGTGTTTTGCTTTTCGCGCCGGTGTGACGAAACTAAGGATCCGTGTGACAGAGAGTCCACCCTCCATTTAATTATACAGGTTAGGGTTAGCCTGACGGAAGTGGCTCAAAATCTAGGGCGAGGCTTACCTGTGCAAATGAATGGGAACCAGATTCTCTATCAATGGGGTCTCTCTGTCACTTCGCACCGGATACCAATGTTTCTAACTGGTAGAAAAGCAATCCATCCAGCAATAAAAATTTTTGTGAAAAAAAGGAAAAAAACGTTAAAACTTTACTTTTGACATTTCAAGAATTATAGCGCCGATTCTGCGTTCGGGGCCCGTTTCAAAAACAGTGTCAAGTTTTGGGAAAAGCATTTCATTGGCGGACAGGTAGATAGTTACCATATAATTTATGAATAACTAACAATTATTTTCATTAATTAATTAATCAATAACTTACCATGATTTAATTAATTAATAACTAACCATTATCTAATTAATTCATCATTACCAAAATTTTATCATTCCTTCTTTAGGCGATTTTATAATTCTGTTTTATATCGAAATTCCTCGCTCTAATAATATCGGAAGAGATGACAGAATTTAAAATGCAAAAAGAGTAAGGAATCGACCATCCGCAGGAACAGCCTAACCCCCTGTTGCACTAACAATCATATCAGTTCATCCTAGGTCTATCATCTATCTACAAAAAAAAAAAAAAAAAAAAAAAAAAAAAAAAAAAAATGCAACAAAAATCTCTAAAATTGTAGCCGCTATCGCCGACAAAATTTTACTATAAGCGCACAAACTCACAAACAAGCAGAGTAATAGACTGGCAAAATTGTTTTCAAAAGTGATGAAAATACTAGATATTTATTTATTTATATATATTATATTTTTCATTTAAAGGGAAAAGGCGAAGAATGGGTCACAACGAAAACTAAGGAAGGGGTACGTGCTCTCTATTCCCTCTCCAGGATTCACCATTGAAATATAATATCAGCCATAAAAGGAAAAAGAAACTATACACAATGTACTTCTTATATGTAAACCATGCTGTTGAAATGATGAACACATTTTGTCTGTTAGTACGTGCATAGCTATCATGTGTGTCTGTAGTCGCCGTCGTCGTCACCGCCGTGCATTCTCAGAAATAAGTGCAAAACAGTTTGACCTTTTGTTCTTAAAAGATACAGAATAGATGAATATTAGTAAAGGGCAGGTCACCTTTGAAATCAGCTTGATTGGACTATTTTTCCTAAAAAAATTCAAGATTTCGTAACTTCCGGGGGCTATAAGATATTGTGCAACGTTTGGGCACTGAAAGCAACCTTGACTCTGTTACTTAATTCAGTCCTTAAATGTAGAGTAGAAGCCTGAACGACTGTCTCTAAATGTTGCACCTCTTTTTCTATAGATACACTTTAGAACTTGACTGTTCTCTACAGCGTCTTTTCCTTTCCTCTGTAGTTTGACATATTACTCAAAACTGAAGAGATATTGCCATTCTATCTTAACAATCTAGGCAATATTGTCCCCGGAAGTGGGTACGTCTCGCAATAACGACGCGACATCGCGGTATTGTGGCGCACATGCAAACGAGACAAAGGTGCCCTATTGCATCATAATTGACAACCTTTTTCTACTTTTTGTCCGTACATTTGACAGTTTTGTTGCCCTGATTTTGCACACAACGCAAGCAAATTAGTGCCTAGCTACCACCGTTTGTATGATGTGCCAAACCAGCAGGTACAATGAAAAAGCGTAATTTGAGCTTATCCTCTAGTATTGTTAACGATCGCGTTAATGAAAGATTACTAGTAAGGATTGACTGAGACTGAGTCAACAAGACTAATGGAGTGCTTGTTTGAAAGTGAAAGTGCAGTATTGGTTCTCAGCCGTCGAAAAGGCTACCGGTGAGATTAATGCAATATATACTTTTACAAGATATATAGCACCAGCTAGCTTACTGCATGTGTACGTCCAGTAGCATTTAAATTATGTTCATTCAGCCATAATCAGCTTTTCAAACCACTATTCAAGGGGTACACGGACGGAATACTGATTAGAAATCATCTAGGATGATACAAGGCAAAAGTAGAATCTAAAACATTGTCCCAAGACAAGTCCTAAAAGTGTAAACTCCAATAATGTACACCAATTACAGCTGTTTAGACTATAACATCTCAGACGGTTATAAACAAGAACAGTTTGGTGATATATTGTCTCAAACATTTTCAATAAAATTTTATAAACGCACCAGAGCGCGAATCCCCTTGTATTCATAGCTACACCGAATAGTTTGACATTGTGTCAGCAGACAGCTGCTTTTGTAAAGCAAGAAAGGCTTAACCTAAAAACTGGTAGCATTTAAATTATGCTCATTCAGCCATAATAAGCTTTTCAAACCACTATTCAAGGGATACGCGGACGGAATACTGATTAGAAATCATCTAGGATGAAACAAAGCAAAAGTAAAATCTAAAACATTGTCCCTAGGCAAGTCCTAAAAGAGTAAACTCCAATAATGTACACCAATTACAGCTGTTTCGACTATAACATCTCAGACGGTTATAAACAAGAACAGTTTGGTGAAATATTGTCTCAAACATTTTCGATAAAATTCTATAAACGCACCAGAGCGCGTATACCCCTGTATTCATAGCTACGCCGAATAGTTTGACATTGTGTCAGCAGACAGCTGCTTTTGTAAAGCAAGAAAGGCTTAACCTAAAAACTGGTAGCATTTAAATTATGCTCATTCAGCCATAATAAGCTTTTCAAACCACTATTCAAGGGATACGCGGACGGAATACTGATTAGAAATCATCTAGGATGATACAAAGCAAAAGTAAAATCTAAAACATTGTCCCTAGACAAGTCCTAAAAGTGTTAACTCCAATAATGTACACCAATTACAGCTGTTTAGACTATAACATCTCAGACGGTTATAAACAAGAACAGTTTGGTGATATATTGTCTCAAACATTTTCAATAAAATTCTATAAACGCACCAGAGCGCGAATCCCGCTGTATTCATAACTACACCGAATAGTTTGACATTGTGTCAGCAGACAGCTGCTTTTGTAAAGCAAGAAAGGCTTAACCTAAAAACTGGTCAGATCATATTTCCATTTAGACCTTATAAGTTTCAGGGGCGAAATGCGCAGGATATAAACGAAACTTCGTAACCACGCTGCTAAAGGCGTACTGGTAAGATTAATAGTTTGCCAATAGAAAAAATTTACCGTAACGACAGGGAAGTTAGGCCTGCTGGAATTTAACTGACGCTATTTGTAACCATCGAATGTTCAAAGACCTCACAAGAATATTGATTTAGTGGGCGTGAACTAATGATGGAGTGCTGTACGAGGGAGGGCAAATCCACTCTTTGTTTTCTATATGTTGCAGCTAATTTTGTATTAGCAACTTTTGATATCGCCACTGACTGGTTGGCATACCAAGAAGTTAAAGAATACGACTTTCAGTACCAAGAACCAGATGACGCAGGACTGACGCCTTACTTGAACGATTATTATTTTGTTTTTTGTATCACCGGAACTTTAGTATTTGTGGCACAGGCAATTCATACTATATACTTCTGTTTTGCAATAAGGAAATTTTGCAAACTTGACAAGGTTCATTTGAAACAAGAGCGTTTAATTGAACAGATAATAACTCTTTTTGAGGAGGCCTTTGAAGACCTTCCTTTAGCATATTTGACGATAAGAATGTTCTCGACTGGATCATGTTTAGTACGAACAAAAGTTACATCAACTGCAGCTTTTGTGTCAAGAGCTGTAAGTTTAGCAGCAACGGTATTCAGAGCAGCTTCGTCTTGGTTTAAAGTTTGCAAAGCAGTGCGTAGATGCGACTGTTGGCACACCTTTTTAAATATTTTGTTGTCCATTTTAGTAACTGCAATATCTACTGCAGCATTTCTTATGGATTTTGCAGCCATATTGGCGATGTTAAACAATGAGCGCGCTTTCATCCACGAGATATTAGGGCATGTGGATATACACCTGGATAAAACCAACCTGAAAGATACCAGCTTCGAGTTCGACAAATGGACGGATCCAGCAGGTTGGATTGATTCCGAGACTATGTTAAGACTGGCATCCATAGACAGAGACGTTGATATTGCAATAGTGGCCAGGGTCAACGTTAACTTTTCACAATCAGCTTATATGAAAGTGAATAGATCGAGTAAGTTAGAACGAGTCGTCATTTTGACGTACGCCAATGTTGTTTTTGAAGCTGGATCAGTTGGTATGGACATAAGACTCCCGTGTAACATATTTGGTATCCATGGCAACGCGAGAAACACATCGACTGCTCAAACAAAGGCGTTCATAGAGACAACTTCGACCAACCATTCTTTGGACCAGTGGACGGAGAGAACCACAACTTTTAACCAACGGACAAGTACAGAACTGACCCCTGTAAATAACATATCAACAAGCTTGGAATATCCTTTAAATTCAACACATTCGTTCATACCGAACACGACAATGGGACACGCCCCCACAACTACCGCCGCTCCATTCAGCACCGATAGCCTCACTTTATCAACCGAAAGCCAAACGTCGAATTCAACGCAGTCTGGAAATTTGTCTTCAATTCGGGACAACACTTTGAAAACATGTGACGTCGTTTTTCACCTATTGTACATCTCAAGCAAGTCGGCAATATTCTACGACTACAAAATAGAGACTCGACGTTCGCCCAGCGATTGTAATATTCAAAATGATTCGGTAGATGTGACTTTGGAATTTCAAAAGATCATGCCGAATACCAATGTTTCTGACTGGACGCCCAATGATCCACCCGACAACAAAATATTATTCTGTGGAACAAGAAAACCGTATAAACTCGACCTTGACCATTTCAAGACTTGTGTTGCCGGTTCAGAGTTCGGGATCAAGTTCTGGGAGATACATACAGGTGGCGGAGACGTGGATACCTATCAGTGCTTTGACGTCGGACAATGCAAGCTGATGACTTGAAAAGTACCTAAAGTAGTAACTTTTTAAAGATAAAACTATCATTTGAGTTATTATTGCATATTTTTTTCATTTAAAACTTTGATATAGAAGTGTAAAAATCTTTAATTATCACATCTTCTATATTCCTAACCTGCCAAGGAGACAAAGAAATCTGTTATTATAATTTTCATAAAAGTGTTTCATTTTCAACTAACAGTTTGCTGATATTAAACATATTTTAATTTTTGTAAAGTTGCTAGAGGAGTTGCGACTTCAATTGATGTGAAGTCTTCAGTTTTTGATATTAAGTTGGACAACTTTTTGTGTAAAAGTTATTTTCCAAAATTTTGCTTATGTTCTATATGAGAAGTAATGCATATTTTTGATGTAAAATAGCAATTATCAAGCCCAATCATACAATCTTAATATTTAACCCAATTATTATACTAATTTTCTTCGATTGTACTTTGTAAAGCTGCATGAGAGGCGTCGGTTTTAAAACATTTTGAAATCTGTGAAAGCTTTTGGTGAGGTTTAGATATCCTGATGTATGCTAAAGGTGTGTTTATTTAAGAAGTAAAGTAAAATTGAGAAATCGGAAAGAAAAGGAGGGTGACCAAACATGCAGGGTGACAGAAGCAGGGTTCCATCTTGGCGCCAGTGTGTGGCATAACAGTCACTTCGTTACATACAGCATTGGTCAAAAAGGTTGTCCCACCCCCATTTCCGTGTGCTTTTGTCACAAATAATCACCTCACAATTGTAAATTGCTATAACAATGCTTTTTATTTCAAACACCACATCTTATATGATTATTTGTTCAGAAAATACAAGAAAGAGGTGAAAATAGCTATTTTTAAAACACCAATTCAAATTTATAGTATTCACCCCCTCTTACCTGGTGTTTCACTGTGACTTCCACAGAGGTGAAGAAATGTCTGTTATCTGAAATCTCTGGCTGCAGTCAACCTGTGGTTTAGGTAATGGACGTGGGTCGACGCCTTCTGAAAACATGTAAAAGACGTCTCTTACCCGTTTTGAATAAATGTTGTAAAACAAATTACTTACACTTTCACTAATTACAGATAACAATTAAAGCGGAATCAAAAGAGTAAAAGGACAGATAGTTATTGAGTGTAAGTTAAGTTTCTCCAAGAGTCAACAAGTGTATAACATGTTTTTAGTGTTAGGAAAAAATGGAAAAGGTCAAAGTCAGTAACAGTTAATGTGATTGGTTAATTTCATAACATATAATAATTTTGATCATCTATTTATCACATGATAACTGAGTTTTGGATATGGTCCAAATATGAGTAATCCAAATAATATTTTAGATATCTTTAATTGAAAACAAGTCCCTTAAGGATTACCTAATAAGGAAATGTTGCATAGTGACTTGCAACATGAGAATGAAAAAATATTTTGTAATCACGCAAAGACAATGGAAAAGAAAACAAGTAAATGCGTGATCAGTACGGAGAAATTGAGTATAAATATTTGTGAAGTTGTAAGAAGCAAGAGTCGGTGAATAAACGTTCGAAAGCTCCAAACTGCTGTCGTCATTTCTCACTATAACAAGTGGTGGAGGAAAAATCGATCCCCGCTCTACCGAGACAAGCGGAACGGTGATACAGTTATGGTGATAACGGTTCACACCATCCACCCAATGGCAAACATCGTCAGTGCCCCAGTGCAGCAAAAACTGAGTATGCTGGGTATTGAAAATCGCCAAAAGTCATTACCCAAGCAACAATTAATAACTGAAAAAAGACGAAGATGTCCTCAGATTTGACTTTAGCGCCAGAAAAGTTTACTGGTAACGCAAACGAAGATGTAGAAAGGTGGTTAAATCAATTTGAAAACTATACGCAGTATAAAAAACTAGAAGATGAACAAATCACTGCCTTATTTCCTCTCTTACTGAATCAAACAGTGTTAAACTGGTACGAGTGTTTAACAGTGGAAGTACAGAAAGACTGGAAATCGCTTGTCCGCGAGTTCCGACAGCGATATGAACTGAAATCCGGAGAAACTTGGGAGAAAGCCTCAGAATGTTTCAAGCGTCATCAACTTCCAGAAGAACCAGTACAGAGGTACATCGAGTCGATGCGTCACGACGCCAAACGTGCGCGTTTAGATGAGAAAACAGCCTTTACAGTGGTAATGAATGGGTTACTACCCGAACTCCGCCCATTTGTATTGCAAAAGGAGCCCTCTGACTTTGGTTCTCTTATGCACCACGCGCGCATTGCAGAAAACGCAGTTCAGCTGACGAGAAGAGGTCAACGAAATGACATAAAAATGATAAAAATGAGAAAATAGACACTCTTCAGAGTTCAATTAAGGACACCGCCAATGCACATATCAATGCAATCCATATATTGCAAGAACCAAGCGAAACCAGAAATGAAACAAACTTTTCACCTACGAGAGCAAGCCCATTCGCGTCTCCAGGAAAATTCACTCCCAACACCATAGGTCCCAGAAGTATGCCACAACGCGGCAGGTATCTGCGACGCTCAGAGTACAAATTAACATCAGCTGGACATACGAACTATCCTCAACAACGAAATCCAATAAGAACATGGTCGATGTGTCAGGGATGTGGTGAGTACACACATCTCAGAACTAATTGTTTTGCTCGCAATTTTAACTGTAATTGTTGTGGTAAAATAGGACACATAACAAAAGTCTGTCATTCTGCACGTGTAAACAAACGACTAAGAAAAAGAAAAAGGTTTTATAACAAGATTGAAGATAGAAAAGTGTCAATTTCTATTATTTCCGATTACCAAGCTAATAATCTAATATCAATTCAAATCGACAAACAACATGTCAATGCTTTGGTTGACACGGGTGCCGTCATATCTTGTGTATCAGAATCTCTTTTATCAAAATTAGGAAAGAAAGATCGAAATGCATACGAAAAACCTTCAGTAAAAGAAGTTTCAGTTGTTGATGGATCTGTGATTAAAGTTCTAGGAAAAGTAGAGTTACCTCTTTGTTTTGGAGATGTGATCATAAAATATAAAGTCCACGTATTTAGTCAATTGCCAAGAGGTTTGATATTAGGCACAGATTTCTTAAGAAAACACAATGTAAAAATTGATTTATCGTCTGATAGCATGGCATTGCCTGATTATAATTTGCTCTTACCTTTGTATAGTCCACCTGTATTAGGTTTAGTGCGTAACTTTAAATCAGAATTGATTCCACCAAGATGTGAATGCTTAATACCAGTGAAAATATCACATTCTTCCTCTGTTTCAGTAGCTTTACTAGAACCAGTACGAAAGCTCGAGTCAAAGAAAAAACTTATCGGAGCAAAATGTTTAGTTTCCATTAATAAAAACAAATCTTACTACAGAATACTAAATCCTAGTGATGAAAGTATTTTTCTACCTAAAAGAACAATATTAGCTTCTGCAAGCTCAATTAATCTAGACAGCATAACTGTTTTAAATGAAATGTCAGAAGGGAATAAAATACAAAAGGGTGATCATAGGTTATCAGATCATGAAGCGTTACAAAAAGCTGAAAAATTAAATATAAAGTTTATTGATTCAGACATAAGTGAGGATCAAAAACAACAGCTGAAAATGTTGATAGGACGTAACCGTGATGTTTTTGCTATCAACCTTTCAGAGTTAGGCACGGCAAATATGTATAAACATCGAATTGACACAATAAATGATGTTCCTGTTAAACAAACATTTTATCGTACGTCACCAAAGCTGAAAGATGAAATTGTTAAACAAGTAGACGATATGTTAAAACATGGCATAATTGAAGAAAGCATGAGTGAATATAGTAGTCCAGTGGTACTTGTAAAAAAGAAAAACGGTGAATATAGATTCGCAATAGATTACCGAAAGTTAAATAAAGTTACAAAACCTATGCATTGGCCACTTCCACGTTTAGATGATATTTTTGAAACAATAGGTACATCAGGCGCTAGATATTTCTCTAGTTTAGATATGGCAGGTGCATATTGGCAATTACCCCTTGATCCTGAAACTAAACACAAGACTGCTTTCATCACACACCATGGTCATTTTCAATTTTAACGTTTAGCATTCGGCCTTCGTAACGCCGGTGTTAGCTACCAGGCTTTAATGAGCCACATTTTTAAAGACATGAATTGGAAAACTATCCTTATATACATTGACGATATTTTGGTCATGAGCAAAACATTTAATGATCATTTAAAACATTTAGAGTTAGTATTTCAAAAACTGAGATCTGCCAATCTTACACTAAAACCATCAAAATGTAAATTTGCAACACCAAAAGCTAAATATTTAGGTCATGTAATAGATAAAAATGGAATAAGACCAGACGAGAAAAATCTTGAAGCCATAAAATCGTTTCCAACACCAAAAGTTGCAAAAGACGTAAGAAGTTTTTTAGGATTGTGTAACTTCTACAGAAAATTTATAAAAGGCTTCAGTAAAATAGCAGAACCCCTAAATAAACTTTTACGGAAAGACGTACAATTTTTATGGAGTCCTGAATGTGAAGCATCATTTCAAACATTAAAAGAAGCGTTAATTTCACCTCCTATACTAGCTTATCCAGATATGTCGCGAGAGTTTACATTAACAACAGACGCATCTACTTCCGCTATAGGTTATATTTTAGGTCAAAAGAATGAGAACAATCAAGATAGAGTTATTGCGTATGGAGGAAGATCTTTGAACAACGCGGAAAAGAACTACACAATTCATGAATTAGAATGTTTAGCAGTTATTGAAGGGATAAAGCAATTTGAACAATATTTGTCCAACAACCATTTCAAAGTGTATACAGATAATAAAGCAATATCTTGGTTACAAAATGTTAAACATACAAATGGCAGACTTATCAGATGGTCATTAAAATTACAAGGCCTAGATTTTGAAATAATTCACAGACCTGGAAAAACAAACCCAGCTGACGCATTATCGAGACGTGATTATGAACCAGTAAATGTTTTAGATACTGTTAACAATAGTCAGTTAAGTAAAGGTCACATGCGTCAAGATAAACATTGGACCCAAGCTAAAATTTTCTTACCAAAACAAACAGATAAAAGAATTGAACATAACTCAAGTGAATATGATGACATGAACAGTGTTGATGTTACAAATGTAAACGATAAAGAGAAATTAAAACAAGATCAACGCGAATGCCCTGAGTTTCATGATATAATACGTTACCTAGAACAAAATGATTTACCTAGTGACTTAAAACAAGCACGTAAAATCATAGCAGAATCAGAACAATATGTAATGATAGATGGTATTTTGTATCATCTGTATCAACCTCGTACGCGGGGAATGCCAGAAAAGATGAGCATAATAAGACAATTAGCAATTCCAGTAACACTAAGAAGTGATGTGTTACATGCATATCATGACTCATTAACAGCCGGTGGTCATCAGGGTTGTGATAGAACATTTGCTTCTATAAGAAATAAATACTTTTGGAGATCACTTTATAAAGATGTCATGGAGTATGTAAAATCATGTGAAGTATGTCAAAAGGTTAAACAATTGCGTAGATATGCTCCAGCACCTTTGAACCCTTTACCAATTGCTGGTGTATTTGAAAGAATGCACATGGACATTTTAGGACCCTTGATAAAATCAAGAGAAGGATATAAGTATATTCTGTTAGTAACATGCTCTTTTTCAAATTTTGCTGCAGCAATACCCTTAAAAACTCAAGAAGCTGAAGAAATAGCTAAGGCTCTTTACAGAGAAGTGTTTACAAGATATGGTTGTCCGTCATATCTCGTTTCTGATCGAGGAAAGAATTTTTTATCTCACATTATTCAATCGTTATGTAAATTATTACACATAAAGCGCTATCATACTAGTGCATGGCATCCACAAAGTAACGCAGCCTGTGAAAGAACCAATTCAATAATTGCGCAAACTTTGAGAGCATACCCGCACGAAAATGCAGTAGTATCGAAGTAGCAAAGAAGCATTAACGCAGTAGTGGTATGGAGCATATTTGCAGTAGAAATGCAGTATAGCCTACTGCAATTCTACTTCAAAAATTACATAGGGTTGTACAGAGGAGGAGCATTAATGCAGTAGATTAGCAGCATGATAGAAGCATGTTTCAAATATGCTAATTAGCTCCCACATCGAAGCAGATTTGAAGCATGTTTGCAGTATGATTGCAGTAGTCTACTGCGCTGGAGTATCTACTTCGTTTTCGTGCGGGAAAATATGCAATATGCATATTGTGAGAAAGATCAAACTAATTGGCCTGATATACTTCCAGGAGTAATGATGGCATTACGTGCGACTCCTTGTACTCAGTCCACAAAGTTTTCTCCTTATTATTTAGCATTTGGACGAGAAATGCGTACACCATTAGATAGTGATTTGATCCCTGAACCTCATGAAAATAAAAATCTAAATCAGTACATTGAAGAACTGAAAGATACCCTTAAAACGACAAAAGAAATTGCAACAAAGAATAGGGAAGCAACTCAGAAACAGTATAAAGAAAGGTATGACCTTAAGTCAAAGCAACCGATTCATAAAGTAGGTGATAGAGTTTGGATATATACCCCAATGACACCTAAAGGATTAAGTTCTAAATTGTACATCAAATACAAAGGGCCATTTTACATTACAAAGATATTATCAACTGGGTGCACGTATTATTTGAGAGATTGTAAAACACACAAGGAACATAAATCGCCTGTTCATGCAAATAGATTGAAAATGTATTATGACCCTAAAGATTACAATAAATACATAAGGCTGAATGAAAGTAATTATGAGCAAGACAACAAATCAAATGGGAATAAAACGACCAGTGAAACGCAAGATAGAGACATTCATGACACAGAAAATGCGGAACTTGCATCGGACAGTAAGCAAGACACGTACGAATATTATGAAGTAGAAAAATTGTTATGTTGTAAGAATATAAACGCAAAGAGACATTACAAAGTAAAATGGAAGGGTTATAAGAACACTTCCTGGGAACCTGAAGAAAATATTTCAGATGCATTAAAAAGAGATTATCATATCAATAAGACGTTACAAGGAAGACAAAGAAAACGTAGAAATTAAAAAGGAAACACATCTCTTCGAGACGAGTTCGATACACTGGTAAATAAAAAGATAGTACACTTACACATTGTAAAAAAAATACACAGAGGTCAAATGTATAATTTGGACAACAGTGAGACAGCTTAACTGAACCTTAAATGTAAACCGGTTTACTATTTTTCTGTTTACTCTTATTTTCTATCTTTGTTCTAAAAGAGGCTAAGTTAATGCAGTATACACTGAAAAAGCCATGAGCATTTACCTTTTGAAATGATGATTCTATGAATTTTTACTGTAATGTTGTGGCAGCATCAGCACGTTCAGTGGTGTTGAGTGTAGACAATTTTGTTTCTGAAGAACTGTTTAACAAAGAACATTGAGCTTATTCATATGAGTAAACATTACATCCAAACGATGTAATACAAGTTATCACAAGGTTAGCGCCGCATCATAATGGAAGGCATAGTAAACTGACAAAATACAGACGAGATGTTTTGACAAGTCAGTTACTTTAAGTTAACATAACTGACATTACCCCGGAATGCCCTAGAACAACGACCTCTTTATGTAGCTGTCAGTAATGTGTCATTCAATTTTTTTAGCTATTACAGTTTGAACTTAGATGGATTTTTTTATGTCCCACCCAAGTGGCAAGTTGTCAAAGCAACACTAAGATACCACAGCTACAATCTATTAATTTTGGTTTGTTGCAGTATTTCTATTCACCATGCATATTTTCATCATGAAACACAATGATTTATCTAGCGAATCTTTAAATTCGGAATCAACTGTTCTTCAGCTATTTTATCAATTTTTGTCTCATTTTCTTGCCAAAGATATGTTATCATTTGAGATTGCTAAACATGGCTCAAACAGCAAGAGACAATTAAGAGCAAACCTATACTTGCATGGCAGATGCTATTCTAGCAGACGAAATATTTCCTACAGATGATTCACCTCAAATATTTATTCGGGATACAGAGCTTATTGCTCGTGATGAAATTTGGTCTGTTTATCAAGGTCAGACAATTGGCACTAGTAGTGGCTTTACTAGAAGAAGTATACGTAAACGATATAGTACTTACTATACCGTAGTGATTATAACATTTTGCAACAAAATCAATTAATAAGCCGAATTTAGAATCACAGATTCATTCATTTTAAAAAAAGTGATAATTATTCTCATTTTGACAATTCATTTTAGTCTTTGTACTTGCTGACTACTTTAAACATTGGCATGGTTTCACAATTATAAACACCATAATAAACAAAAACGTTGTTTTGGAACGAGTTATCCCATTGTCACTTTTAACAGCTTTTAAACCCTGAAAATTATTCAAGAGTGAATATTATGCATTTTTGCGCATGCTAATGCACTTTTCTATATTCAGTTCGAAACATATAATCATAATGCAGATTAATTTTAATCCAATCTGAATTTGACTTGACTTGCTACACGTGTCTATAATACACTTAACGCATTAATCTTTGCGAGTGAACTTTTGGTATAAGAAGTGTGTGTACGTTCACAAAATATTAATGACTTTATATGATTCATTCTTATTTCTATTAAGGGATTTCAGACACTGATCTATATGTCATTATTATTATTGAGAGTGTGCGAGATGCACGGAAATAATATGTCACTTAAATCCTGATGAATATTATGATTTTTTTTAAATCACTATGTACTGATTTAAAAAATAATATAATAATGAACATTTTATTGTGCGTTACATGTTACCATGATCATTATTATTGGCGTGCTGTATTTTAATTGATTTACAATGTTATTGCATGTAAATAACATATTGCATATTGTGTATTAAGTATTAAATGTGTGAATTGTTATAATTATAAATGTATTTGGTTTATCAATATTATGATTGTCGGTCATAGATGTTTGAACAAATGATTATTGTTATATGCACAGTGTATTTAACTTTTGTTAATGATGATGACATGAAACTGATTATATGCATTAAGGAAGATTCTCACATTTTGAGACTAACTTATTTATCAGTATAATTTTATAAAACCCGTGGATTGAATTATCATGAACAAGTGTTTCTCTTATAATCATCACAGGGGAGAGCTACAATGTGGACAAATATGAAGATGAAAAAGTACTTCATCATGATCGATGCTCCGGTAGCAACGTTGTGATGAATGCTGTTCATTGGACAGGGGACGGCCGACCCTATTGTCTCACGTAGTGCATTCCTCATAAATGACAACCGAAAGAGAAAACTGTATAATAAAGTGTTTCAGAGCCATAATAAGAGATTCAAATTAATATTTTTTTGGTTTCATGTCGAATGTGTTTTTAAATTTTATGTGTAAATTAATTATATTAAGTTAATTTTCTTAGTTATATTTTTGCTTGACATTATGATAGACATGGGGTGTTTAACGAAGGTTATCATTAATTTTATTATTGTTTTATTGAATTTTGCAGAAATTGATGAACTTGCGTATAACATTTAAATTGATGACAAATTTGTGACCTTATCATTTAAGTTTTTTGACATTTTAAGTATTTTATGTTATTTAGTATATGCTTTGCTTAAAAAAAAAATGAAAAAGGAGCGTATGTTGTAAAGTTTTAGAATTCGAAGACGAATTCTTTTGAAGAAGGGGTGTATGTTGTAAAGCAAATTACTTACACTTTCACTAATTACAGATAACAATTAAAGCAGAATCAAAAGAGTAAAAGGACAGATAGTTATTGAGTGTAAGTTAAGTTTCTCCAAGAGTCAACAAGTGTATAACATGTTTTTAGTGTTAGGAAAAGATGGAAAAGGTCAAAGTCAGTAACAGTTAATGTGATTGGTTAATTTCATAACATATAATAATTTTGATCATCTATTTATCACATGATAACTGAGTTTTGGATATGGTCCAAATATGAGTAATCCAAATAATATTTTAGATATCTTTAATTGAAAACAAGTCCCTTATGGATTACCTAATAAGGAAATGTTGCATAGTGACTTGCAACATGAGAATGAAAAAATATTTTGTAATCACGCAAAGACAATGGAAAAGAAAACAAGTAAATGCGTGATCAGTACGGAGAAATTGGGTATAAATATTTGTGAAGTTGTAAGAAGCAAGAGTCGGTGAATAAACGTTCGAAAGCTCCAAACTGCTGTCGTCATTTCTCACTATAACATAAAGCCTTTTTAAAAAAAACTTTTTCTTTGTTGTTATGTCAAGACCGAAACCAAGATGTTCTTTAGACGTTTTGATATACTGAATTAAGGGGCCTGAACAACGTTAAAATTTGGTTGGTGAATACCTGATGTAGTATATATTTTTTCACATTGTGATTTTCCCCATCTTCTCTCAGACTATATTCAATGTATAATGGGCCTAACGTCCGATTATCAGAGTGTGACCTGTACTAGACACCCCCCCCCCCCACACACATTTTATTACGGTTCCATTATGGTTACAGATGTCAGTGTATTCGCCATGTCATAGTTCCTCTTCTCGGGGTACGCTGTCGAAATCCAGACAATGAATTGAAACATAACGGTCAAAGTAAGAGTCATGTCAGGTAGGGCTATCCAACTACCAGACTCGGCACCGAATGATCCCAAATTCACCGGTAGATCGGAGCACACTATCTGTTTTCAAGGTGTACGTCAGTACGCAATTCACAGTATCATACCCCAGGAACAAATTTTGAAATGAAATGCGCTACTTTCCAATCCCGTCGGAATCATCACAATCACATCGCGTACTATAGGCAAGAACGGTTTCGCGTCTGATACTTCGAAGCGCTTACCAGTAGTTGTTCTAGTGTATAGTAGGCCTACGAATTCAGAGCTACAAAGACACAATGGGACCTGTTTTAGTCTGCATTCCCACATATTTAGATCTATCCATCCTGGGGGTTCACGCTAATTACCCCCTTACAGCTTTAAGTAGGCGGGACAGACATTTAAGCCGGTTAAGTTGACACCAATCTAGTGAGACTCCCCAGGGAGGGAGTGCAGTCTAAGTCTACTTTGACCGATTAATCACAGAACTCCAAGTCAATTAGATACAACAACCGTTATACAGGTTTTACTACGACGAAAACATTGCTACTTGCTACTCAACGAAACAAAACAACTAAAAGTGCATATAACATTATTCCAATTAGAAGATATATTTTGTAACACGTAAAGCGTCGGACAGACACGTAAAACCATCATCTATCTACGTCTGTTGTCTCCGTCAGCGTCGCCGACACCGTGCTTTTTATCTTAGAGTTCTTACTACATATACATGTATATGTATGAATATGCCATTTTATAATTTCTCAAAAAAATTTAATTGCTGATGTCGCAACAAGGGTAAACAAAATTCCATATAAGGAAAAAATGTAAAATTAAATTGCTAAGAGATTACAAAATTAGTTGTTACGCGAAAAACCGTACCCAGATATATAAAAACTATAGACTACACAAATACGAGACATTTGTTATATGATACGCCGTGTTTAAATATATATTATGGGTCTATTATAATTTTAACATATACAACATTAGTAAAAAAAAAAAAAAAAAAAAGGCTGCCCCACCACCTATTTTTGCAAATGATGAACTCACAGGTATAAATTTTTATAAGCAGTGTTTTTATTCCAGATACCATATATAGCATGATTAATGGTTCAGAAAATACAAAATAGTGGCGACAACATCGGTATTATTCCATTTATTCAATTTCATAGCATGTTACCCTTCAAATCCAATGCTTTACTGTGATTTCCTCAAAGGCAAAAAAATGTCTACCAAAATGCCATCAAATTTACACACACTAAGCATTAGGATGTGTTCATTACAGATACACGTTTATAATACCTTCCATTTGAAAGGGAGAAGGTTGAGAATGGGGCACCACGAAAATTAAGGAAGGGGCACGTGCTAATACCAACCGTAAAATGGAAAAGAAACTATAGACAATGTGCTTCTGAAACGTAAACCATGCTATCTGTTAATATGTACATGTATAACTATCACGTCCGTCTTCGCTGTCGCCTCCGTCGCGTGCACTCTCAGTTTGACGTTTTGTCTAGAACTGATGAATATAAGTAAAATGCAGGTAGATTTAAAATCAGCTTGATTGGCCCATTTACCCAAAATTTTTAAAGATTCCATCACTTCCGGGAGCATGTAAGATATTGCACAACGTTTGGATAGTCAAAAAAAGCTTGACTCTGACGTTCTTTCATAGAAGCCTGAACGACCGCCTCTTCGTGTTGCACCTCTTTTTCATAGCTAAACTTCATAAATTAACAACTATCTTCAACGTATTTTCTTTTCCTCTGTAGTTTGTTTTCTGTATAGTTTTAACCATTAAAATTCTAAACTGAAGAGATATTGATATTGACAACGAACTTTTCAATAACGAACAATTCAATAACGTCGCGACCTTCGCGGTACGAGACAAAGGGGGCTTATTGCATCAAAATTGACAAAATTACCTTTTTGTGCATCTTTGATTTCTGCTTTTGGTCTGTACATTTGACGGCTTTGTTGACTCTTTTTTAGTGAACACAACGCAAAAGAACCATTGCCTAGTTACCGCCGTTTGTATGATGTGCCAAACTGGCAGGTACAATGAAAAAGCATAAGTTAATCTTAGCCGCCAGTATTGTTAACAGCAAGGATTGAGTAAACAAGACTAGTGGTGTGCTTGTTTGAAAGTGAAAGTGCAGTGTTGGTTCTCAGCCGTCGCAAAGGCTATCAGTGAAATCCAATGCAATTTTTAAAAATTTTTTAAGATACAGAACGCCAGCTAGCTAATTGCATGGTTACTTACAGCAGCATTTTAATTATGCTCATTCAGCCATAATCAGATTTTGAATTGATTCATAGTCTCTCTCTCTCTCTCTCTCTCTCTCTCTTTCTCTTTCTCTCTCTATAACGAGATAGTGAATGTGCATCTATATAGATTTATCCTCCCGTTCGTTATTCTGCCCAAATAATGGCGTCTTCAGTTCGTTGTAGGTATTACCATTATTTTACCTGGTTTCTGGGCTTCTGTTGCTGTTTAATTTCATGTTACTTACAAGGTATAATAGACGTATACCGCCTTTGTATTATTTATTTTTATTTTTCATTAATTTAATAGTGGAATACACCAAACAAATTGTGGCTATAAGATATTGAGCAACGTTTGGGCGCTGGAACAAACCTTGACTCTGTTAGTTAATTCGGTCCTTCAAAGTAGAAACCTGAACGACTCATATGTTTTTGGAACATATGTTACCATATAGGGTTCTTTGCGTAATGTTAGACATGGTAAACATTAAAAATTTAATTTCAGTTGAGACAGTCTTGGATTTTTGTTCTATACACATATATGTTTTGAAATATTGAATACAATTTTGAATTCATTCATTTTTATTTTTTGACACTTCAGCATGTGAAATGCACCTCTATATTGGGTTTGGGTGTCTATCTTAACAAACTAGGCATTGTTGTCCCCCGGAAGTGGGTACGTCTCGCAATAACGTCGCGACATTCGCGGTATTGTGGAGCACATGCGAGGTGTCCTGTTGCATCAAATTGACAACCTTTTTGTGCATTTTTATTTTCTGCTTTTTGTCTGTACATTTGACGGTTTTGTTGCCCTGATTTTGCACACAACGCAAGCAAATTAGTGCCTAGCTACCACCGTTTGTATGATGTGCCAAACCGGCAGGTACAATGAAAAGGCGTAATTTGAGCTTATCCTCTAGTATTGTTAACGATCGCGTCAGTGAAAGATTACTAGTAAGGATTGAGTGAGACTGAGTCAACAAGACTAATGGAGTGCTTGTGTGAAAGTGAAAGTGCAGCATTGGTTCTCTGCCGTCGGAAAGGCTACCAGTGAGATTAATGCAATATATATTTTTACAAGATATATAGCACCAGCTAGCTTACTGCATGAGTATGTCCAGTAGCATTTTTATTATGCTCATTCAGCCATAATAAGCTTTTCAAACCACTATACAAGGAGTACCCGGACGGAATACTGATTAGAAATCATCTAGGATGATACAAAGCAAAAGTAAAACCTAAAACATTGGCCCTAGACAAGTCCTAAAAGAGTAAACTCCAATAATGTACACCAATTACAGCTGTTTAGACTATAACATCTCAGACGGTTATAAACAAGAACAGTTTGGTGATATATTGTCTTAAACATTTTCAATGAAATGTTATAAACGCACCAGAGCGCGAATCCCCCTGTATTCATAGCTACACCGAATAGTTTGACATTGTGTCAGCAGACAGCTGCTTTTGTAAAGCAAGAAAGGCTTAACCTAAAAACTGGAAGCATTTAAATTATGCTCATTCAGCCATAATAAGCTTTTCAAACCACTATTCAAGGGGTACGCGGATGGAATACTGATTAGAAATCAACTAGGATGATACAAGGCAAAAGTAGAATCTAAAACATTGTCCCAAGACAAGTCCTAAAAGAGTAAACTCCAATAATGTACACCAATTACAGCTGTTTAGACTATAACATCTCAGACGGTTATAAACAATAACAGGTTGGTGATATTTTGTCTCGAACATTTTCAATAAAATTTTATAAACGCACCAGAGCGCGAAGCCCCCTGTATTCATTGCTACACCGAATAGTTTGACATTGTGTCAGCAGACAGCTGCTTTTGTAAAGCAAGAAAGGCTTAACCAAATACAGGTCGGATCATATTTCCATTTAGACCTCACGTGCTTCAGGGGCGAAATGCACAGGATATAACTGAAACTTCATAACCACGCACATATATGTTTTGAAATATTGAATACAATTTTGAGTTCATTCATTTTTATTTTTTGACACTTCAGCATGTGAAATGCACCTCTATATTGGGTTTGGTTGTCTATCTTAACAAACTAGGCAATGTTATCCCCGGAAGTGGGTACGTCTGGCAATAACGTCGCGACATTCGCGGTAATGTGGCGTACATGCAAGGTGTCCTGTTGCATCAAATTGACAACCTTTTTGTGCATTTTTATTTTCTGCTTTTCGTCTGTACATTTGACAGTTTTGTTGCCCTGATTTTGCACACAACGCAAGCAAATTAGTGCCTAGCTACCACCGTTTGTATGATGTGCCAAACCGGCAGGTTCAATGAAAAAGCGTAATTTGAGCTTATTCTCTAGTATTGTTAATGATCGCGTCAATGAAAGATTACTAGTAAGGATTGAGTGGGACTGAGTCAACAATACTAATGGAGTGCTTTTTTGAAAGTGAAAGTGCAGTATTGGTTCTCTGCCGTCGGAAAGGCTACCAGTGAGATTAATGCAATATATATTTTTACAAGATATATAGCACCAGCTAGCTAACTGCATAAGTACGTCCAGTAGCATTTAAATTATGCTCATTCAGCCATAATAAGCTTTTCAAACCACTATTCAAGGGGTACACGGATGGAATACTGATTAGAAATCATCTAGGATGATACAAAGCAAAAGTAGAATCTAAAACATTGTCCCAAGACAAGTCCTAAAAGTGTAAACTCCAATAATGTACACCAATTACGGCTGTTTAGACTATAACATCTCAGACGGTTATAAACAAGATCAGTTTGGTGATATATTGTCTCAAACATTTTCGATAAAATTCTATAAACGCACCAGAGCGCGAAGCCCCCTGTATTCATTGCTACACCAAATAGTTTGACATTGTGTCAGCAGACATGGCCTTGTGGTTAGACCGGATGGCCTTGTGGTTAGAGTGTCCGCTTCCGGAGCGGGAGAACGCGGGTTCAAAATCCGTCCGGGGACATACCAGTCCTTTATAAACGGTACCTGCTGTCTCCCCGCTTGGCACTCAGCACTTTGGGGTTGAAGCAGGGTCCTGGTCAGGCAGAGAACGATATTGTAAGTTTGATAGCACTCAGCGCCTCACACGGCAGCGGGGCTGTACGTATCCTCCCCAGGGAGGCGAGATTGTGTACACAGCGTGTTTTGACCAGTTGTATACTTGTTATATGTATGTACATATTTGTAAAGTCTAACGAACATATTCATATGGAGTTTAGACTTAAAATAAATGTATTATTTTTTTGTAAAGCAAGAAAGGCTTAACCAAAAAACAGGTCAGATCATATTTCCATTTAGACCTCACGTGCTTCAGGGGCGAAATGCGCAGGATATAACTGAAACTTCATAACCACGCACATATATGTTTTGAAATATTGAATACAATTTTGAGTTCATTCATTTTTATTTTTTGACACTACAGCATGTGAAATGCACCTCTATATTGGGTTTGGGTGTCTATCTTAACAAACTAGGCAATGTTATCCCCGGGAGTCTTGCAATAACGTCGCGCCATTGCGGTATTGTGGCGTATATGCAAGGTGTCCTGTTGCATCAAATTGACAACCTTTTTGTGCATCTTTATTTTCTGCTTTTCGTCTGTACATTTGACGGTTTTGTTGCCCTGATTTCGCAAGCAAAACATTGCCTAGCTACCACAGTTTGTATGATGGGCCACACCGGCAGGTACAATGAAAAAGCGTAATTTGAGCTTATCCTCTAGTATTGTTAACGATCGCGTCAATGAAAGATTACTAGTAAGGATTGAGTGAGACTGAGTCAACAATACTAATGGAGTGCTTGTTTGAAAGTGAAAGTGCAGTATTGGTTCTCTGCCGTCGGAAAGGCTACCAGTGAGATTAATGCAATATATATTTTTACAAGATATAGAGCACCAGCTAGCTTACTGCATGAGTACGTCCAGTAGCATTTTTATTATGCTCATTCAGCCATAATAAGCTTTTCAAACCACTATTCAAGGGGTACACGGATGGAATACTGATTAGAAATCATCTAGGATGATACAAAGCAAAAGTAAAACCTAAAACATTGGCCCTAGACAAGTCCTAAAAGAGTAAACTCCAATAATGTACACCAATTACAGCTGTTTAGACTATAACATCTCAGACGGTTATAAACAAGAACAGTTTGGTGATATATTGTCTTAAACATTTTCAATGAAATGTTATAAACGCACCAGAGCGCGAATCCCCCTGTATTCATAGCTACACCGAATAGTTTGACATTGTGTCAGCAGACAGCTGCTTTTGTAAAGCAAGAAAGGCTTAACCTAAAAACTGGAAGCATTTAAATTATGCTCATTCAGCCATAATAAGCTTTTCAAACCACTATTCAAGGGGTACGCGGATGGAATACTGATTAGAAATCAACTAGGATGATACAAGGCAAAAGTAGAATCTAAAACATTGTCCCAAGACAAGTCCTAAAAGAGTAAACTCCAATAATGTACACCAATTACAGCTGTTTAGACTATAACATCTCAGACGGTTATAAACAATAACAGGTTGGTGATATTTTGTCTCGAACATTTTCAATAAAATTTTATAAACGCACCAGAGCGCGAAGCCCCCTGTATTCATTGCTACACCGAATAGTTTGACATTGTGTCAGCAGACAGCTGCTTTTGTAAAGCAAGAAAGGCTTAACCAAATACAGGTCGGATCATATTTCCATTTAGACCTCACGTGCTTCAGGGGCGAAATGCACAGGATATAACTGAAACTTCATAACCACGCACATATATGTTTTGAAATATTGAATACAATTTTGAGTTCATTCATTTTTATTTTTTGACACTTCAGCATGTGAAATGCACCTCTATATTGGGTTTGGTTGTCTATCTTAACAAACTAGGCAATGTTATCCCCGGAAGTGGGTACGTCTGGCAATAACGTCGTGACATTCGCGGTAATGTGGCGTACATGCAAGGTGTCCTGTTGCATCAAATTGACAACCTTTTTGTGCATTTTTATTTTCTGCTTTTCGTCTGTACATTTGACAGTTTTGTTGCCCTGATTTTGCACACAACGCAAGCAAATTAGTGCCTAGCTACCACCGTTTGTATGATGTGCCAAACCGGCAGGTTCAATGAAAAAGCGTAATTTGAGCTTATTCTCTAGTATTGTTAATGATCGCGTCAATGAAAGATTACTAGTAAGGATTGAGTGGGACTGAGTCAACAATACTAATGGAGTGCTTTTTTGAAAGTGAAAGTGCAGTATTGGTTCTCTGCCGTCGGAAAGGCTACCAGTGAGATTAATGCAATATATATTTTTACAAGATATATAGCACCAGCTAGCTAACTGCATAAGTACGTCCAGTAGCATTTAAATTATGCTCATTCAGCCATAATAAGCTTTTCAAACCACTATTCAAGGGGTACACGGATGGAATACTGATTAGAAATCATCTAGGATGATACAAAGCAAAAGTAGAATCTAAAACATTGTCCCAAGACAAGTCCTAAAAGTGTAAACTCCAATAATGTACACCAATTACGGCTGTTTAGACTATAACATCTCAGACGGTTATAAACAAGATCAGTTTGGTGATATATTGTCTCAAACATTTTCGATAAAATTCTATAAACGCACCAGAGCGCGAAGCCCCCTGTATTCATTGCTACACCAAATAGTTTGACATTGTGTCAGCAGACATGGCCTTGTGGTTAGACCGGATGGCCTTGTGGTTAGAGTGTCCGCTTCCGGAGCGGGAGAACGCGGGTTCAAAATCCGTCCGGGGACATACCAGTCCTTTATAAACGGTACCTGCTGTCTCCCCGCTTGGCACTCAGCACTTTGGGGTTGAAGCAGGGTCCTGGTCAGGCAGAGAACGATATTGTAAGTTTGATAGCACTCAGCGCCTCACACGGCAGCGGGGCTGTACGTATCCTCCCCAGGGAGGCGAGATTGTGTACACAGCGTGTTTTGACCAGTTGTATACTTGTTATATGTATGTACATATTTGTAAAGTCTAACGAACATATTCATATGGAGTTTAGACTTAAAATAAATGTATTATTTTTTTGTAAAGCAAGAAAGGCTTAACCAAAAAACAGGTCAGATCATATTTCCATTTAGACCTCACGTGCTTCAGGGGCGAAATGCGCAGGATATAACTGAAACTTCATAACCACGCACATATATGTTTTGAAATATTGAATACAATTTTGAGTTCATTCATTTTTATTTTTTGACACTACAGCATGTGAAATGCACCTCTATATTGGGTTTGGGTGTCTATCTTAACAAACTAGGCAATGTTATCCCCGGGAGTCTTGCAATAACGTCGCGCCATTGCGGTATTGTGGCGTATATGCAAGGTGTCCTGTTGCATCAAATTGACAACCTTTTTGTGCATCTTTATTTTCTGCTTTTCGTCTGTACATTTGACGGTTTTGTTGCCCTGATTTCGCAAGCAAAACATTGCCTAGCTACCACAGTTTGTATGATGGGCCACACCGGCAGGTACAATGAAAAAGCGTAATTTGAGCTTATCCTCTAGTATTGTTAACGATCGCGTCAATGAAAGATTACTAGTAAGGATTGAGTGAGACTGAGTCAACAATACTAATGGAGTGCTTGTTTGAAAGTGAAAGTGCAGTATTGGTTCTCTGCCGTCGGAAAGGCTACCAGTGAGATTAATGCAATATATATTTTTACAAGATATAGAGCACCAGCTAGCTTACTGCATGAGTACGTCCAGTAGCATTTTTATTATGCTCATTCAGCCATAATAAGCTTTTCAAACCACTATTCAAGGGGTACACGGATGGAATACTGATTAGAAATCATCTAGGATGATACAAAGCAAAAGTAAAATCTAAAACATTGTCCCTAGACAAGTCCTAAAAGAGTAAACTCCAATAATGTACACCAATTACAGCTGTTTAGACTATAACATCTCAGACGGTTATAAACAAGAACAGTTTGGTGATATATTGTCTCAAACATTTTCGATAAAATTCTATAAACGCACCAGAGCGCGTATCCCCCTGTATTCATAGCTACACCGAATAGTTTGACATTGTGTCAGCAGACAGCTGCTTTTGTAACGCAAGAAAGGCTTAACCTAAAAACTGGTAGCATTTAAATTATGCTCATTCAGCCATAATAAGCTTTTCAAACCACTATTCAAGGGGTACGCGGATGGAATACTGATTAGAAATCATCTAGGATGATACAAAGCAAAAGTAAAATCTAAAACATTGTCCCTAGACAAGTCCTAAAAGAGTAAACTCCAATAATGTACACCAATTACAGCTGTTTAGACTATAACATCTCAGACGGTTATAAACAAGAGTGGGTATGAACTAATGATGAAGTGCTTTACAAGGAAGAGCAAATCCACTCTTTGTTTTCTATATGTTGCAGCTAATTTTGCATTAGCAACTTTTGATATCGCCACTGACTGGTTGGCATACCGAGAAGTTAAAGAATACGACTTTCAGTACCAAGAAGCAGATGACGCAGGACTGACGCCTTACTTGAACGATTATTATTTTGTTTTTTGTATCGCCGGAACTTTAGTATTTGTCGCACAGGCCATTTATACTATATACTTCTGTTTTGCAATAAGGAAATTTTGCAGGAGGGGTAAAAAAGATCTGAAACAAGAGTGTTTAATTGAACTGGTAATAGCTCTTTTTGCGGAGGCCTTTGAAGACCTTCCTTTAGCATATTTGACGATAAGAATGTTCTCGACTGGATCATGTTTAGTACGGACAAAAGTTACATCAACTGCAGCTTTCGTGTCAAGAGCTGCAAGTTTAGCATCAACGGTGTTCAGAGCAGGTTCGTCTTGGTTTAAGGTCTGCAAAGCAGTGCGTAGTTGCAACTGTTGGCATGTCTTTTTTCGGACTTTGTTGTCCATTTTAATAACTGCAATATCTATGGCAGCATTTCTTATGGATTTTGCAGCCATATTGGCGATGTTAAACAATGAGCGCGCTTTCATCCACGAGATATTAGGGCATGTGGATGTACACCTGGATAAAACCAACCTGAAAGATGCCAGCTTCGAGTTCGACAAATGGACGGATCCAGCAGGTTGGATTGATTCCGAAACTATGTTTAACCTGGCATCCATAGACAGAGGCGCTGATATTGCAATAGCTGCGAGGGCCAACATCAACTTTTCACACTCAGCTTATATGAAAGTGAATAAATCGAGTAAGTTGGAACGAGTCGCCATTTTGACGTACGCCAATGTAGTTTTTGAAGCTGGATCAGGTGGTATGGACATAAGACTCCCATGCAACATATTTGGTGTCCATGGCAACACGGCAAACACATCGACTGCTCAAGCAAGGGCGTTCATAGAGACAACCCCGACCAACCATTCTTCGGACCAGTGGACGGAGAGAACTACAAATTTTAACCAAGGGACAAACACAGAAATGACCCCTGTCAATAACATATCAACAAGCTTGGAATATCCGTTCAATTCAACTCATTCGTTCATACTGGACACGACAACGGGACACGCCCCCACAACTACCGCCGCTCCATTCAGCACCGATAGCCTCACTTTATCAACCGAAAGCCAAACGTCGGATGCAACGCAGTCTGGAAAATTGTCTTCAATTCGGAACAACACTTTGAAAACATGTGACGTCGTTTTTCACCTATTGTACATCTCAAGAAAGTCGGCAATATTCTACGACTACAAAATAGAGACCCGAATTTCGCCCAGCGATTGTAATATTCAAAATGATTCGGTAGATGTGACTTTGGAATTTCAAACGATCATGCCGAATACCAATGTTTCTGACTGGACGCCCAATGATCCACCCGGCAGCGAAATATTATTCTGTGGAACAAGAAAACCGTATAAACTCGACTTTGACCATTTCAAGACTTGTGTTGCCGATTCTGAGTTCGGGACAGTTTCCAAAAACAATATCAAGTTCTGGGAGATACACACAGGTGGCGGAGACGTGGATACCTATCAGTGCTTTGACGTCGGACAATGCAAGCTGATGAAAAGTACCTAAAGTAGTAACTTTTTAACGTTAAAACTATCATTTGAGTTTTTATTGCATATTCTTCTGCCATTAAAAAACTTTGATACAGAAGTTTAAATATCTTTATTTATCACATTTTTAAAGACAAATACGCTCTTCTTTTCTTCTTTTGTCCAAATACAATGTATTACTAACCTGCCAAGGAGACAAAGAAATCTGTAATTAAGGGTCTTCATTAAAAGTGTCTCATTTTCAACTTACAATTTGCCGATATTAAACATATTTTAATTTTTAAAAAGTTGCTTGATGAATTTCGACTTGAATTGATGCGCAGCCTTCAATTCTTGATATTGAATCAGACTTTTTGTGAAAAAATATAATCTGCAGTGGACAAATAGCAATTTTGTGGCTTTAGGTATAACACTTAATGCAAATTTGAAACTCTACTTTTATCCAAATTTACTCACTTATTTCTTTCCTTACCTAAACAAAAAGATGAAAGGATAAAAAGATTGGAAGGCATGTTTTTTAAATTTATTTGGAACAATAAAAGGGATAGGATAGCTAGGAAGGTGCTTATTCAACCAATAGAATGTGGAGGCTGTCGAATGTTTGACATAGACACGTTTATAAAAATCTTAAAATTAATTTGGATAAGGAAACTAATGACAAGAAATATGAAACAGAATGGGTTAGACTTATGATAGATACACAAAATATTAATATAAATCGACTTATTGATCGGGGAGGCTTATACTTGGTTAGGTGTGCAAAAAAAAAAAAAAAAAAAAAAAAAGACATGAACAAGAAATCGTTCTTTATCTCGCAGATTTTAAAAGAGATAACCCGAGATCAGATACTTTGAAAGATATTTTGAAAAAGCCTATATGGAATAGTTCAGAGGTGATAGTTGATAATAATGATATTTATTTCAAGTCTTGGAATGACAGGGGTGTAAATATAGTAAATGTCCCTTTTGAAAATAGTGGAAAACTGCATTCTTTTTAAACATTTAGTTCCCAGTATGACATTTAATGTCCGTTTACATTATTTCTCGGAGTTAAGACTGCAATTACACAACGGTGACCACAGCTAAGGACAGAAAACGTCAAATTGGCGCTACCCTACAGACCTAAATTTATAGAAATAATCTGTAAAGAATCTAAGGGCTCGCGGTCAATGTATGATATGTTGATTAAAAATGCGTATTGTAAACCGGCCTCTGAGGCTAAATGGGAGATGAAAATAGATATTGATGAAAATTTTGACTTATTAAGGTTAAAGATAGCTCATTGCGTTCTTTCTGTGAAAAGGAAAATGAAAGCATTGAACGTTTGTTTTTTTTTTTTATTGTGATTTGGTTCAGCCGCTATAGGAAGATTTTAAAAAATTGATAAATGAGAAATCACCCTTGAATATTAATTTTTCTTTAGCAGATGTATTGTTTTTGAAAAACGATACAAAATGTGCAGCCATTAATATACTCATACTGGTAACGAAGTATTATATATATGGAAAAACAATGAATGAAAAAAATAGATTTTCAATGTCTACAAAATAAACTAAAAAAATTATTTCGAAATGGAAAAATAGATGTATATAAGTAATGGAAAATATGCAGAATATACTGAACGATGGAATTTGTTAGGTAATGTGTGTCAGTGACCTCTTTATATTGTTTTTATTTCCCACTGTATATATGTTTATATATGTTTACGAAATGCTATATGATGATTGATATTACTGATATTATTGACAATATTTTGTATGATTACTTTGTATGCCTAATAATAATAATAATAAAGTAAAAAAAGTTATTTTCCAAAATTTTGCTTATGTCCTTTATGAGTAGTAATACCCGTTTGTATATTTTTGGTGTCGAATAGCATTTATCAAACCCAATCATACAATCTTAATCTTTAATCCAATCAGACAAAAATAATTATCAATAGTATTATATTTCAAAAGCTGTCTGCGAGGCGTTATGCAATCTGTGAAAGCATTTGGTGAGATTTAGATATCCATATGACACCGTTCGCCCTCTAAAATACCAAAAATTTTCGGGGCTCTTCACCGGACCCCGAACCCTACGCCAAGGGGGTGTCAGCTTCGCATCCGCGGACCTTCGCATCCCCTTCAAATAATTCCGAATCCGCCCCTAGAGAAATAACTGAATTTGTAGATATACAGACTTGACATTTAATATGGAATATTTTAGTTTTAAAGGTATACCTAGGTGAAAATGCGTTCTTTTTTCAAAAAATTCAGATTTCATATAAGACATCTGACTGGAGAAGTGTGAAGTCAGGTGTGTCGCTGCCAATAAACTGACTATCAAGTCTGTTGCACTGCTGCCTTGTGTAATATGCAGTGATTTAATTGGGCAGTGCTCCTTTGGGCTGGTCAGAGCTTGGCTTTGGCAAAGCATGGTTCTGTCAAAAAAGTATCCATATGTTGGCAAATACTGCATAGAAGAATTTGAAATTTTGCATGCAAGCGGTCGGTTTTGCAGTGCGTAAAACGAGTTAAGTAG
This sequence comes from Lingula anatina, assembly GCF_051362555.1. Taxonomy (NCBI): domain Eukaryota; kingdom Metazoa; phylum Brachiopoda; class Lingulata; order Lingulida; family Lingulidae; genus Lingula; species Lingula anatina. The sequence continues at coordinate 17,024,980 of NC_141773.1, read as the reverse complement.
TGTTTTACAAAATTGTTAAGCTGTGCCAGAATGGCGCGAAAAACACAGACATTGCCATACAGAATATTGTGTCAAGCGGAACGGTCTACGCAGTTTTATAGAGTTATGCCCAGTTTGATGCACTACACAGAGACCACGCCCAATGCATCGACGTCTTACCACCAGGGTACAGGACTCACTGTCCTTCAGGATATGCTGCTGCAATAAAACCAAAACCACCCAGGCCGTTTTGAATGAGGGGCAAATTGCCACCAAAACTTGTTTTTCAAGGCTCTTAGCAAACACCAAACTGGTTTCAGCAGGTTAGGATTCCAGGCGACCCATGAGGAAGCCACAGTAAACAGAAAAGCAGCCTAGTCTGTTTCTTTAATGAATTGGGGACCATGACAGTTTCTGGGTAAAACACTGAAACCGCGTGGCTTTCTTTATTGAGGTCAGATTTCACCTGTACCGCTAAACTGGTCAAAACAGAGTTTACAGACTTTCTATAGAGGCCTACGACTAAGCGTGTGCCACTTATTAAGTGACTAGGGTCATTTTCAGCGTCAGTATTTGGAGTGGATACCACATTGGTGCCAAAACACCAATGGTAGGCATCGATGAAAACCTGAACCAGATCGAATAAAGGAATAATCTGGGAACCACTTGACTATTATTTGATAGGGGGCACCTTAGGAAAAATTTTAGGCTGCAGGATGAGCTTGCCGGTTCACACAGAGAACTTTAAATAGCAGATGACTAACTGAACCAAGGGAATGAGTAGCTACCTTGGTCATCAAAATCGCCATATTTGAACCACGTAGACAATATGTGGGTAGGTTATTTTTCGCCGAATCAACGGCCTGCATGTCCTACATCAAAACTAAACCAAACTGGACAACTTGTAACCTTATTCTGGAATTTTATTCCAGATTAAACTCTAAAAACCTATCATAAGGAATGCCTTGCGGCTTGAAAGCTCTGGTAGCAGCAAGATGAGGTCAAGCGTAACAGAGACTGTTGCTGTGACAAGACACTGACATGGGGGGCCTTTGTGGGGCGTGTAACTCTTTAAAAGACAATAATTATGAAAATAGGAATATCCAAAATATCGCTTTCAATGGTTGTGGTATGACTTAAAATGGGCGATGTATTTTTGTTTGCTTCACTGACGAATTCAATTAATGAACTGATGTCACAATGACATCGAAGAGATTATCAAAAGTTATTAAAACACGATTTTAATCCTTATTTTCATTTATCAGTCAGCAAAATAGGAAAAAACTGATGAATTATGTTTTGGAAAAAAATATTCCATATTAAATGTCAAGTCTGTATATAAATCTATGAAACACGTCCAGCTCTCCATTTTACGACCTCCTAGTATTGTTAACAGCAAGGATTGAGTAAACAAGATTAGTGTTTTGCTTGTTTGAAAGTGAAAGTGCAGTGTTGGTTCTCAGCCGTCACAAAGGCCACCAGTGAAATCCAATGCAATTTGTACGAGACAAAGGGGGCTTATTGCATCAAAATTGACAAAATTACCTTTTTGTGCATCTTCAATTTCTGCTTTTGGTCTGTACATTTGACGGCTTTGTTGACTCTTTTTTAGTGAACACAACGCAAAAGAACCATTGCCTAGTTACCGCCGTTTGTATGATGAGCCAAACTGGCAGGTACAATGAAAAAGCATAAGTTAATCTTAGCCGCCAGTATTGTTAACAGCAAGGATTGAGTAAACAAGACTAGTGGTGTGCTTGTTTGAAAGTGAAAGTGCAGTGTTGGTTCTCAGCCGTCGCAAAGGCTATCAGTGAAATCCAATGCAATTTTTAAAATTTTTTTAAGATACAGAACGCCAGCTAGCTAATTGCATGGTTACTTACAGCAGCATTTTAATTATGCTCATTCAGCCATAATCAGATTTTGAATTGATTCATAGTCTCTCTCTCTCTCTCTCTCTCTCTCTCTCTCTCTCTTTCTCTCTCTATAATGAGATAGTGAATGTGCATCTATATAGATTTATCTTCTCGTTCGTTATTCTGCCCAAATAATGGCGTCTTCAGTTCGTTGTAGGTATTACCATTATTTGTACCTGGTTTCTGGGCTTCTGTTGCTGTTTAATTTCATGTTACTTACAAGGTATAATAGATGTAACCTATACCTTAAGAGCTTAGACTCTCGACCCTCTTCTTGGAACTAACGCCTTCTTGAACTTAGGCCACACTTTTTAATTTTTATGGATGACATCCTGCGCGCGCACCGAATTTCGTCCGTTCTCCAAAAAAAAAAAAAAAAAAAAAGAAAAAAATCCCCCCCCCCCCCCCCCCCCCCATCGAAGTCGGTTGTCGCAAACGTCGTTATTGAATTTGCCGGAAAATGAGCTTTCTGCGCATGCATATTACTGCCACGTGGAAATATGGCCGCTTTTCCATCAAATTCATCTCTAGGATTACTTTCAAATTACAGGACAATTAATCATATAGAGTTATAAAGAGAACGGGGCCGTCGATTTGGATTGTTATGCCATTGATATTGGGCATGGAGATATCCACTTTTTTTACAATTATGCGAAAGGCTGGCGGCGTCCAGCTATTATCGCCCGGAAAATTTCAGTGACGTTCTGTCCAAAGCAGCACATACCAGGTTTTTTGTAGCGAAAAAAGGGTTGACAGGGCGTCGAGGTATTTGGTGGGCTGTAGGTCGGTCAGGCCACCCGACAGTTTGGCTGCTTTGGGTGCGTGTGAGTCGAAGTAGACCAATGGCATCGACCGAAATGACCTTTTATAGATTTGGTAGTATTAGCACATCTTTGCTTCATTTTGTAACATTTCTGTGTAGTGTTCATAATGCTTTAATATTCTGAGAAAACAAATAAAGACATGCTGATTGTTTAATATTTGTTTTATTGATTGTTGTACCAACAAAATCCATGAAATAACCTTAAATAGACTGGGTAATATGCAGCATCTCTATCAGGCCCGTAGCCAGCAATTTCAAAAGGGGGGGTTCTTTTTTTTTTGAAAAGGTGGACCATTTTCCATACAAACTTAATGTATCTAGATCAAATTTTACCCAGAGTGGACCTTTTCCCAGCAAAAGGGGTGGTTCTTTCGAACCCCCTGGCTACGGGCCCGTCTTTTCATGACTTTTTTTACCTTAAACCCACGTGTTTCTGTGGTAAATTTGTGTTTCCAACTGTATACTGACAGCATTCCTTTACTTAAGCAGCATTTTTTTGGGGGGGGACTGTTTTTTTTTTTTTCGCCATCTCGCACCTATTTTGGGGTCCCCAGAGGATGTCATCCATAAAAATAAAAAAGTGTGGCCTTATAAGAAGCACGGTTAGCACTTATATTTGCAGTTTGCGTTGATAAGCTCGACGGTTAGGCTGGGTAGCATAAACATAGAAGCTTTATTTCTCAAAAGGGTTCCGTATCGGACAATTCGACCCATGGCATTAGTAAATTTGCCGGATCGACAGGGAAATTAGGCCTTTCCTATTTTCGCCGATTGTAACCACTCAATGATAAAAGACCTCACAAGGTTGAGTTTGTGGGTTTGAACATAGCAAAGATGTGTTTTACAAGGAAGTGCAAAGCCGTTCTCTACTTCATGTATGTTGCTCTTAGTTTTGCATTAACAACTTTTGATGTCGTCACTGACTGGTTGGCATACCGAGAGATTAGAGGATACAGCTTTGAGTTCCAAGAACCAGATGACCCAGGTCTGACGTCTTATTTGCTCGACACTTATTTGGCATTTTGTGCCGTTGGAACTGTGGTATATGTGTTACAGACTGTTCATGCCTTGTACTTTTGTTATGTAATAGTGGAATATGGGAAGCGAGAAGAAGATAGTCTGCAGTACCAGTTATTATTTGCTCTTTTCATAACACTTATTGAGGAGTCCATAGAAGACCTTCCTCTGGCATATTTGACAATAAGAATGTTCTCTACTGGATCATGTCTAATACGGTCAAAAATCACATCTACTGCAGCTTTCATTTCAAGGGCTGCAAGTATAGCATCAACTGTGGCAAGGGCAGGTTCGTCGTGGGTTAAAGTTATCATAGCATTGTGTGTCTGCAGATGTTCGCAAATTGTTTTAAAGACTTTGTTATCCTTTCTAGTAACTGCAATATCCATTGCAGCATTGTTTATGGATTTTGCGGCCATATTGGCAATGATTAATAATGAGCACGCTGTTGTCCACGACATTCTTCGGACTTTTAATATACACATTGATAAAAACAACCTGAAAACTGCCAGCCTCGAGTTCGACAAATGGACGGATCCAGCAGGTTGGATTGATTCCGAGACTATGTTTAGACTAGCCTCCTTAGACAGTGACTCTGATATCGCAATAGTGACCCGGGTCAACATCGACTTTTCAAACGCAGCTTATGTGAAAGTGAATAAATCGACTAAGTTAGAACGAGTCGCCCTTTTGACCTACGCCAATGTAGTTTATGAAGCTGGATCAGGAGGTATGGCCATAAGACTCCCATGCAGCATATTTGGAATTCATGAAAAAGCGACAAACACACCAAATGCTCAAACAAGGGCGTTCATAGAAACAACTCCGACCAGGCAAACCTCAAGCCAGTGGACGGGGAGAACCACGGGGGTCAATTTGAACCAACGGACAAATACAATCAATGACATATCAACAAGCTTGGAATATCCGTTCAATTCAACACATTCGTTCATATCTAACACGACAACGGGACACGCCCCCACAACCACCGCCGCTCCGTTTAGCACTGAAAGCCTCACTTTGTCAACCGAATACCAAACATCGGATGTAACACAGTCTGGAGACGTGTCTGTTTTTCCGAACAACACTTTGAGAACATGTGACGTCGTTTTTTACTTACTGTACATGACAAACAAGTCTGCAATATTCTACGACTACAAAACAGAGGTCCGAAGTTCGGCCGACGATTGTAATCTTCAAAACGATATGGTCGATGTGTCTTTAGAATTTCAAACGATAATGCCGAATACCAATGTTTCTAACTGGAAGCCGAACGCTTCACCCAGCTACGAAAAATTATTCTGTGGAACTAGAAAACCGTTCCAACTTAACTATTGTCATTACAAGACGTGTGATTCCGATTCTGTGCTTAATACGTCATCCAAAAACAAAATCAAGTTCTGGGAGATACACTCCAGTGGAGGAGAGGTAGATACGTATCAGTGCTTTGACGTCGGACATTGCAAGCGGATGACTTGAGGTGCAGCAACATTAGTAACTGTAAATATAAATTAAAGGGACCGTTGACAATGAAATGTGTCGACATAGCTGGTGCGCACTCTCGATGTATGAAATCATATTTAGAGGGTAGCACGTCCTATATGCCCCCAGCATCTCTGTTTTCTACCCCACACCAGGAAAAAGCGTGCTTAGCTGATTCAGTGAGAGTCCCCGTAGAGTTAGTGTGAGGCGCTAGGTCGACAGATTTCATTGTAAACGGCCTCTACGATTTTAAAAGAGACTATATGTGTAGTATCCTAAGCTATGGTACAAAAGCTGAAAAGGTTAAATGTCTATATGTATCAAATGGTTCAATAATTTTCATCAACAGGTATCATCTACTCATTTAATTATGAATTCCACAAAATTTAAAATTCAACGCAAATGTACATACACTAAAAAAGGGATAAAAATATTCTACTTTTTTTTTGATGAACTGGAAATTTTAACCCGTCTCCAGATCTTTATTTACATAAGATGTATATTTTATGCAGTGAAGTGTAAATTCTCACTACACAGGTTTTACTGAATATATGGATAAGTTTATCACTCAAGCTTTAACATATGTGTAGCGTTTCAATCAATTAACGAAACTGGTGGCAAAATAGTTCGCATAAGTGAAAGGCATTGTCGTTAAGATAAAATGATGTAGTCAAGTATTGTCCTGAAATGAAATCGCTGATCATTACGAGCACATGAAATTGAAATGTGTTTTTGTAACCGGAATTCCCTTTCTACTAACTGATAGATAGTCAGCAACAAGGAATATCTGCCTGTAAATTTGGAAATAAGAATCGCTATCCCGTAGTACTTATCCAACTGAAGAAAAAACACGTTCTCGATGTGCAATTACTGCATATCCTTATCTATGCAGTTATATGCCCCAGGATATCACTTGATGTGTTTATTGAATGGGTTAGGTATATATTTCTAATTAATCCACCGAGTCCAGTTTTGTAAGTAAAAGCAGCGGTAATTACAGCCAGTTATGATTTTGATTGTTCCATTTCTCCAGCAATATGCACTTTGGGAGACTTTTGGATGTTTTTGAAGACACCTGGAGTTTGAGATAAAGATGGTGTAGGGGGCGTATCCAGCACGTGTTACTGCATCATTTTTCAAGTGTTGCTGCTGTATCTTTGTTGACGCGTCTTCTACATATCTGCACATACGCCCCGTCTTTTTTCGGTATTCATGTATCTAGAATAAGGGCCAGCTTAGGAAATTTATTCAGAATCGGCAATGTTGAATTCCGTTTTATTAATTATTTAAGCCTTATTATGAAAAAAAATCCAAAATACAACCAACTTATCACACATGCATAAAGTATAGGTTATCAATAAAAAACAATTTTACAAAATGAATATGAATGAAGATTAGGCGAAGCATAACATTTTGTAAAGAACACACATGAGGCCAAAAATATGTACGGCCTTGTGCCAGAACGTGCCTGGACATCTAGATACCTCTTTGTTTACAACAAATATTTTGCTTTGTCCCTTTAGTTTTAGTTTTAATTTAGACAGATATCCACATGGCCGTTTACGATAAGGCGACTAACACCCAACAATAAAAAATCAAATAAACTATCTTACGGTTTATGTTTCTTGGAAGTTGGTCACTGGTCACTTCAGGTGGGTCCTATAATGAAGTTGACGAAACCTCAACTTGCTACATCTATTTAAAGTCAGTGATGATGAACTTGGTTGGGATCCTTCATTATGAAGGTAAATAATAAAAGCCAAGAAATATATATATATATATATGTGAAAGAGCCGAGAGTGGGTCTCGGGGTGGAATGACAAAGACTAAGTCGACTTTAGGTTTCTGCGGTTTATTCTCATACTAAGATAAGACAAGACCTAAAATAACAAATAATAATAATATATTTCCAACGTATGCACAGCTAATTGTCGACAAAATCTACTAATATCTTTCCAATATACGTCATTAACAATGATATAACACATTTGCACAGTAATGTAAGAATATTACGTAATTGAGATGTAATGTGACGAACACTATTTGTCTCTTGATATCCATACATACAAAATGAGTGACATAAATAACATCATAGGTCGCATTCAACGATCTTCTCAATTTAATGTACGATCTCAACTACCGCATTGACTCACCCCCAGCGGAGGCTATACACTGTCACTTCTTCCGCTCAACTAGGCATTGGCTTTATAAGTCCTGAATGCAACATAAGCAAGTCTTAGCACCACTTACAAAGTATTCTAACACATACGTGACATATAGAGGCTAGTCGTAAATCTCACACTTACGTTAAATGGAATTTAAACTATAAAATAAGATAACAAAATAAAAACTACAGCTAGTATGATTTATCAATGCACTTAGATACGGCGAGCAATCCGCACGCGACACGGCAATGCAAACCTAGCCACAACCGCACTCGCGTCTACTAGTGACCCATTACAATTACATAATAGCCTGAGCGCCTATGTTCTTGCTAAAGCAAAGTTATCAATTGAAATATTAATAAAACGCTTAAAAATCCTTCCCATTAAAACATTGTAAAATACAACGCACATACTATTACTTTACTAACAAAAGTAAAAAAACTCAAAGTTACGATCTACGTCGCAACTGACGTGAAGCGCATTTCTCATAAAATCGGCCAAGTCGCTAACTATGCTATGCCACATAAGTCTCTTTTAACTTATTCTAAACAATATATAAGTAACTAAACGTAATTTATAAATGACAATGTACATTTTACACTTGCGCCTTTCACTAAAACGGAGCGGAATCATTGCGTAACATATCCATTTCACTAAAAATAACGTAAGTAAAAGCAACATTCTTATACATAGCAATTCTATAATTATTACTGTCGGGAAATACATCTTGTATATGGCTTACTTGGTATCTACTGAAATCTGCGTCGCAAAAGACAACGTGCACAAAAGACGTGTTGCGCCTTCGTCGTTCTGCGGCAAAAGAGGGAGAGGTCGACAGCGTGGTTGCACACAAGGAAAATACGCTGACCAATAAACTAATCAAACGGCTCATCAAGGGGGATCAGGCCACCCTTGCCGCTCACGGGTCAAGTAACGAGCCCATCAGCTGACCTCTACTTAAAACAAAACGTTAACGATCTACTTAAATATGAAAAATCTAAATGATACATGTACATTTACTACGCAATACAGAGAAAAGGGGAAAAAAATAAAAAAACGGGATAGTGCGAGGTTAGTGTGCCACTTAACTCTTATATATATATATATATATATATATATATATATATATATATATATATATATATATATATATATATATATATATATATATATATGAAATTTGTTAAGAATAGGTGTCTTACGTTATATTACGTATTACTTATGATAATTCACGCTTTTATAAATGTAATAACAATTACATATGACCTATTGCCCACTATATATTGTGTAAACTATAGTCATAATCATTGCTTTATTGTATTCAATTTTCAGTTTCATGAATAATAATGTTTGTGTTTAGTATTTGTTTATAAGTTATGATTTATTACATGGGTATATAATTATTATTCTCTATTTTCGGAGATTCTGACGGACTTGTTCATAACTTTTTTATTGATGACAGAATTGTCGCCTTTGATAATTTACGTAAACCTATAGTATATATATAGAGAGAGAACTGAATTTTCGGATAAAGTTATCATCTGATTTGGTAAATGAGTAAATTTTGATTATTTTGTGGAAGGTTTGATTCTAAAGATGAGCAGTTGGAGTTCATGAAGTCGATTGATTCTGCTCATTTTCTGATGATATCAGAAGATTACATGGTAGATATGCTGCATAAGATACCATTAAGCATTAGTAAATGAACTATGCAAGCGATTTATTACGGAATGTTACAGAGTTGATTATAGGCATAATATTCTCACTGCGACGCTTAAATGTTGGTGTTTTTTTTAGTACTGTAATGATTCCCTAATGCGTGATGGTTGAGATTTGACATGTGAATTATACTTGAATTACGATGACCTATTTATTGAAATCGTAAGAAATGGAAGTAGTTATGTTCTTACAAATAGTGTTTTGGCACAATGTCTTATTTGTGAATAGATCGAACTATCGATTAATGCATATAGGCCTACAGCATAGATTTATGTCATGTGATGAACAATAATTTGTGAATTTGATGTTATTTAGCATTTGCTTTGCTTTGCTTAAAAAAAAAAGATGAAAAAGGAGTGCATACGTTTGGAAATTGAGGACGAACTCTTGGGAGAAAAGGGTGTATGTTGTAACCTTGATAGCTTTCATGTGCATCTTCACTAACTGCAAGTAATAATAAAAGGGGAATCAAATAAGTAAGACAATAGGGATTTATTGAGTGCAAATTCAATTTCCTTAAAAGTCGACAGGTGCAGAAACTGTTTCAGAGTTACAGAAAGACGGATCAGGCCAATGCCACGTTTACTTTTATTTGCCTGGTTAATTTTACATTGTGCTTTCTGACATGTGCATAACGCACACCAACTGAGTTTTGCATATGATCCAAGTATATTAGATATATTTTATTGAAAACAAGGGTCTTAGAAATTACTTGGTAAGGAAATGTTGGATGAAGGAATGCAACATGAGAACGGTTAATTTCTTGTTATCACCCAAAAGATGATGTAACGAGAGCAAATGAATTTGTAGGAAAAGTAAGATGGTGAATAAACGTTTGAAAGCTCCAACTCCAACTTGTCGTCGTTGTCACTATAGTAATATGTACTGCAATCATCTAGATTTAACGCAGTCTATCTCTGTCATCCTGTGGTTTTGTCAACGGACTTAACTTGACACCCCTGGAATGAAAAAAACTTTTTATTACGTCTTTAACTCGCTTTAGAAGAACGCTTTCATTTTTAAAACGTTTTCAAGTCCGATACCAAGCCGCTCTTGGACGTTTTGGGATACTTAATTACGGCGTCTTCGATTTGGTTGTTAAATACTAGATGTATTATAATTAAATTTTTCATATTGTCTTCCCAGACCTTCACGGCAGGCGGAAATAGACCTGTCAACAGGGAGGTGCATGGGTAGGGGTGGAGCTGACCCTGGGAGTTGAGGATTCTCTTTTTTCATAGAATAATTAAGTAAAAACAAAATTAAAAAAGAAGAACAAAAAAACGTCTTTTCGTCGATACTTAAAATAACCATTCATGAAAACAAATTTGTTTTGTTGTTATTAAGATGTTTATTATCAATAATCAAAACCTAGGTATTGCCATAAATATCCATGATGTAGAGTCCCTGGGGGTGGGGGGTGGGGGTGGCTACTGTTGACATGTGGCGAAGTGCTGGGATATGCAATGACTACCCATTGACAATGTCTACTTTAATTTGTGCAACGGCTACTTTGGTAGATATAAAATATTTCAAGAGTGTTATCTGTTTATCTGATATGGTAAAAAGTTCAACTGCATGTATAGTATTATTAAAAATCGAAAAGCAAAAAACAAATATAAACAATTTTGCTCTTAATCTGGAGCAAAGATGTACAAAAATACTGATATCAAAGAAGAAAGAGAAGAAGAGAAGTTGAAAAGAATATTGTTTATAATAAGAATGATGTAGTGTGTAAAAGCAGTGTGAAAATGAAAGTAATCCACGCATTCTGCATTTTTTCTAAAGCAAACCAAAGAAAGAGACCCATAGTCTCAATTACTAGAATAGAACATGTATGTAAAAAAACCCCGGAAAAGTACTCCTTGGACATAACTAATTCGTTATTATGTCCAAGAGTACTCGGAGAGCACATATCTCCTCTATGGCAGTTCATTGTTTTTTATTAATATCAATATTTCATTAATTAGTTATCTATTAACTAATTAATCAAAAAGCTAATTAATTAACTAATCCATCAGTTTATTTATTTCTAAACTCAATTCTCATTACCTTTAATTATGCATTAATAAACTTACTAATCAGCTAAACGAAAATTATTTTCTATAATGAGTTAATTAAATAATAATTAACTAACTAATTAATTATTCTATTATTAACGACCAGAACTTAACCTGCTGCTGGCAAATCTTGAAAATTTCATCCAAAAACCTACATAACTTTTGGCAAAACGTTGCTAACAGACAAACAGACTTCATTAATTTTAGTTAAAATTATAATTAAAATTCGCATATTGATAAATGGATCAATGGATTATCATTTCTTACTTGATTTTCTCCTTGCAGTTGCCTAAGCGTTTCAGCAAAATCCGTCCACAGAAATTTTGCAGATTGTTGTAAACAGAGAGATAGGCAAAACATAAACTGGTAGTTTCTGAAAAGAAAATTTAATCCGTCCACAACCTTTTCCATAACGTTGCTTCCAGACAAACGGATAGATAATAAAAAAAGGAAGTAAAAAGAAAGAGGGGGAATTATTCACCAGTGTTAATTATAGACAAGCATAACTTATAGCTGAACATCCTTCGCTTGAAAAGGCTTTATCCCGATCTCAATATTCATACAAAAATTTTCTGATCAGAGTAAGTTATTGCTCAATTGAACTGTGCCGCATCTAGCCTTTTTCTTTAAAGTTCAACCGTTTGCAAATGAGTTACATGTGATACTTATTTATATGGTGATAATATCATCTTGTTGATTATAGGCCTATACTTGTCGTACTGTACATTTCTATAAAGAGAATATATGCTGGTGCGCTTGTCACAATTTCTCTGTGATTTATATACCCGTATATATATTTTAAAAAAATAACAATATGCAGTTTTTTATGTCCAAGCATTAAGTGAGGTAACAATGTAAGACAAAATGGGGGTGGGGGGCATACTTGAAGTCATATCCAAGGCAACCCCTTTTGTATCATTAGATAGGAAGCTAAGCTGACGAAAGTACTCTGTTTAGCCATTCGAAAGGAATCTGATAGGATATGAAATAAAAGAACCTGCAGGCATGTATCACCTTTTGCACCTGTCTGAATTTATTTTATATTGTCATGTAATCGCATTTGTTACAGTGACGCACAACTTCATGGCCATAAGCCATGTCAAATGTGACCTTACAACTGAGTCACAGCTAGAGAATTGAAATGCATCACATGTAGCATAGTATGACAATGATATACGTATCATCGCTGTATATATATATTTCCCTATCTACAACCACCCAGTCGGTTAGTTATACTCAGGTCGGATAGTTTTTCTTTCGATTTATAAGGTTGAGGATGACGTGGATGTTGACAGCAGTTCTCGTGGTTTATTTAATTTGCCCGACCACGGCTAAAACACCAGTTGTAGCAAGTAGCGGACTTACAGCCGAGGGAATACAGGGCATGAGTACGTTGCTGAAGCCCAAAGACATTCTTAGCCAATCTCATGACGTGAAATTTAAAACATGGAGCAAGGGACGCATTGAATGCTTGGTCGTTGATATGGTATTTGACCGCGCGTGCGGGCAAGGCAGCATTAGGACAAACAGAGCTAGTCGACACCGTAGCCGCATACTGGACGTATTTGGACACATCTCAGGGTTAAAAACTCTGTTGCAGAAATACAGCGTCGTCGCACTGAATGCTCAGCTAAAAGATCAAGGAGAAGAAGACGAGTCCAATAAGGAAGCATCGCAAAGTAATCTGTGTGAAAATCTAACCAAGTTGAGAATGCGTCACTGTCACTCTGATAATATCAACTCATTGGGGAAAGCTTCGACTATCGGTGGTTCCCATCTCAGAAAACGCGGTCCGATTATCGAAAAGAATACCGAACCTGTCACAACTAAATTTGACAAAGCAGAAAAATATTCAGCAAACCTAATGAAAACCCGGGAAATTAAACGCCGTGTCAGGCGGAGAAGCCCTCCTCCCCCTACCCCCGGGCCTTCTCTTCAGGAAATATTGGCGCTTCTGGAAGCGAACAGAGGGAATTCCGGATTCGGAGGCCTACCACGCTGGAGACGGTCCGTGAACAGCTTGGATTAAATTCCAGCGTCCAGAAAAACATACAAAATCATTATCAGAAGAAATAGCACGTATGAAGTTAACTTATTTACTCAACTGTATGGATTACATGTATCTTTCAACAAGTTTGTTAAAACATGCATATAGAACCTTGACACACGTTGAATTTTGAGACTAAAAATATCGGTTCTCGGAACGTAACTTAAAACGGACGATGGTGGGTGGTTGAACTGAGAGAGCTTGTTTATTCAAAAGAAGACAACAGATAAGTTGAATACGCTTTGTACATTTCTCTTCACTCAGCTGAAAATAACATTAAAAGTGAAGAATGACATTTCATCATTTCACTTGAATGGCATGAAAGAGTCGTATTATAGTGTGGTTTATTTTCATCTAACTTATTCTACAGATAAGTTCTTTCCGCCATTGCATGTTTCATATTGAATGTCACGAGCATACAAAATGGAATAACAGGATGAAAGAGGATGTATGGAGTGGCACATTTTCATTTGGTTTTAAGTAAAGGGGGAGGGGAGGGGGGAGTCGAACTGAATTGCCAGAGAAAAAAAAAAACAAAAACAATTTTGAGGTGATAGCATGGGTTTCTTGCTTTTTTTTAAAAATTCATATCACGAATATTTAGCATGGATCTAATCAAATTAATTCATATACGTGTTTCATTCAGATTTTTAAGAAATAAATCTTCATACCAGGCGAAATTTTTTGGCAGGAAATACCCCATGAAAAACATATTGATAACACCTTGGATGCCTTAATACCCTGTGCAATATATTTATTATCTTTATGTTTTAGCTGTTTATTTATTTCATTTTATCTATCTTATGTTATTGCTTTACCATTGTAACGTCTACGGGATATTTTTAATGGATATTAGACTTTCAATAAATATATTATCGGTATTATTACCCTGCGCCAATGTATGTTCATTTCAACTTCTTCATTCATTTATTTAAAATAACCCTTATATTCATAACAAGTTATCCGGGTTATATTTTCCCTTCCAACATAAATACATTCCCGTCGGAACGAAAGCATCAGTCCATGATCTCGAATTTCGCCTTTATCTTTACGACTCTGAAATGTTCCCATTCACATGTTTAATCTATGTAAAGGTCATCAACCACAAAATTATCCTTCTTTCAAAGCCATAACTGGTGTACAATGCCTCCAGCCTCCTATTTATTCAAAGCATGACCTTGTCAGTATAAAAGAAATTGTAGGCGTCTTAATGAGATCTTTCATAATTTTTATTTTTAAAAACATGTAACTGATGTAAGGCCCTTTCTCATCGAGCGGTACAATTTTCAATATCGCACCAATCTGAATGCTACAGGGAGGGGGGTAAGTTTTTTTCTTTCACGAACTCCTAGCTGCCCATCAAAATGAATCCGGGTAAATGGCGGTGTCGGGCAGGGGATTCGTTTGGGTGACTCTCTCACGTAACTGGTGCGGAAAAAATTGTTCACGATTTCTCGTTCAGCAACATGAACTGTTACCGTAAACCTGTCATTAGACTAGGTATATGTTATTGTTAGTATGAACTGAGTGACTGAAAACCATCACGACCTTAACATGACATACATTTCGCTGTCACTTATAATTTATACCTGTCAGTCAATTTTAATACACATCAACTTGGTCTCATTATTTCTCCCTCAATTATATGTAAAAATTCCAGCAAAACAGAAAAGTGCACACGATTAACTAAAAGAAGCATCTGTGAATATCACATTTAAAATCTATGCATGGCCCAAACAGAGGTTATACACGTAATCTGGCTATGAGTTTTGAGATCATTCAAAGAGCTAGACAGGGCACATCACCATTTGTCCGCCATATAGGTACGTCTCAGACGTGTATTTTAATGATAACTGCCAAACAAAGAAAAACTATGTGTAAAATTATTTTCAAAAGAGACACCAAAATTATTGTCTGAAGTTCAAGACAAATAATCTGACGTCTATAATAACTTAAAGGTATAATCTTGATGACTTGGTGTCTTAAAGGGTATAATTATATATTATCTGAAGACTATTTTTCCGGTATGGAACTAACTACCAGTACTTGCATGACCGCGTATTTGGTAAGCGTGACATTCAAAACATTTTCATGCCATTCCCTCATTTTTTTTCTGGTGCATTTTGGTTATTTCGAGATTCACTTCTATTGTTGAAATATGTTTTGAAATGACACTTTGTTCAACAAGCTTAAAATATGCTGCTTTACTTTCTTGTTATTCGCCATACAAACTGTACCTACTTAGGCAGACGTTCTTATTTTGGCATGACACATGACATAGCTACAGCTTATATGATGTAAGCAAATATAGTATGACACAAAATAAAAGTTGACATAAGACACCCAGGAATGAATAAGAAAAAAAAATTGATAGTTTTAACTATGTTCCTATGCGTCAAAGTTCATCCTTGTTTACGTCAGAGTCATTTTCGTCACTATCACTATCACTGTCAGCGTTCTCCTCCACAGCTTCCGCTTCCTCATCTGGAACGTCCTTAATGTCGTCTGCTTTAGGTGCCAAAGGTATGGACAAATCCTCCAACTCACAAACACCTAAAATAAGATTGTATAAAATACTTGGTTGAAGGTCACATCCCTGTAAACAGGCATGTTTTTATTGATATACAGATTGACAGAAACATAGTTGATGGATCCTTAGTCATTAATAACTACATGTATGTTTTATTATCTTATCTAGACATCAATTTTTTGCAACAGAAGGCATATTTTTATTCGAGTCACTGACTATTGTAATAATGTTCACCATATCAGTGACCTATTATTGAAAGAAAGAGCAATCAATTTCCATTTCCTCTCTTGAAATGTTAATGTGAACCAAGATTTTAGTCTTTAAATAGGGAACAGGTTAGACATTTCCACTGACATAGTCAACTTATTTATGGAAAATGTAAATAAAATTTAGTGCATGTAGGTTTATGTGACACATGCATATACACTTTAATTTTTGTGTCTGCTTTAACTGTACAACCTGTAATCATAGACCCTGTTCCCATACCTAGATCGACCGAGCAAGATCAACCCATCTCCCAAGGGTTCTTGGTAAATTACATTCAGCTGAAGTGGCTCTGATGTCTGGCACACCTACTGAAGCTGTTAGAGGGTAATTATCTATCATTTAGCAGCTGCAGTAGGCGTGTCAGACATCTAAGCCACTTAATCTAAATGCAATTTAACTAGAATCCCCTTGGAGATGGGCCGATCCTGCTAGATCAATCTATGTGGGAATGAGGTCATACATTTTGCTGTCAAACTGTAGCTACAGCAAATTAATGAGAAGAATAACATCTCCCTGTACTATGCTGGTATATTAAATATAGAACTGTAGGTCATATAATGTGCTGGTACATATCTATATACAATACTATATACATACAAGTGTGCGTGGGTGCACATACGTGTGTCAAGTTTCATATTTTCTTTCATGCTTTCTGACTCTTTTAACATATCTATAAAGTGTCACACGACAATATTATAATGGTCTTCTGTTGGAGACATTATAAAGAATGGTCTAACACCCCATTTCCATAGATTAGATCGACCTACTTTAGATCGACCTAACTCCCTGGGGGTTCACGCTAAATAGCTGTCAGCCGGGCGGACACGAAGGTTAATTACCTCCTTACAGCTTGTAGTAGGCGGGACGGACATTTAAGTCGGATTATCTGAAAGTAATCTAGTGAGACTCCCCGCGGGGATAGATCGATCTAAAACCTATGGGAATAGAGCCTAAGTGTCAAATTCAAAATTTTTATGCTGCTGTCATACCTACCAGTTATATCTACACATAGCTTTTGTTCTGCATCTCCATCTTCTTTGGAAAATATTTTCAGCATGTCATCTTCATGATCCTCTATAAAAGACTCGCACTGGAAAGTTAAATAAGTTTGTTATAATTTCATGAAAGACAGTTCATAAAATATGTGCAGCAGGTTGTTACAACTGGGCTTATCTTTATTGGCCATTTTTTTTTTGGCCTCAGCAAGCTAAACACACACACACACACACACACACACACACACACACACGCAGGAAAATGCTCAACTACATGTATCTAGCCTAGACACCTCCTGACACATGTACTTACAGCAAATTTCAGAGATTTCTGGGAATCAGCACTAAGCACAACATTGGTCAGGGTGACCGAGTCTCCCGGAGACCTGGCAGCTGTCCTCACAAACTGGACATTGTTTGTTTTGGAGTCTCTGGACTGTGCATAGTCTTTGGATTTTTGGCATATATTTTCAAACAGTTCTGTGAGATGGATCTCCGACCTTGCATATGGGATCTGAGGATGAAGAAATGGATTGCAGATGTCTGATAGAGAATAAAATGCATTTTTAAAAATTAGTAACATGTTTCTATATCTTTTCATCTTCAAATTAATTTCTTGAGCAGCCTTCTTTGTTCTTACAGACAATAAGAAACCAATCCTAACCCCGAGGTGATTATAGATGACCCTTGTCATCTTTGATGGAGGAACAACACATATAATAATAAAACGAAACATTACGAACCTGTAAACTTTTTAGTTAATACCCTGATTACTGAGAATTTGGACAAAAATGTCCTTCATTTCACATCACTTTAAAATTTTTAACTACACAGCTACTACACGATGTTTACAATATATCATACTGGTGCATATAGCATATATAGTTTGAAAAAAACAATTAAGGCTTGTTAGAATCTTAAAATATCAGAGAAAAATTGAATAAGCTATAAAAACGAGGTGCCACAGATCTAAACAGTTACCTCACGTGTCCCTTGGTTTCCATTAGGATCTACTCTGAAACTTCCCACTTGGACTTTTTTCTTTGGGTCCTCTTGGCTGATAGCCCAATTCACCTGTGTGGCAAAGAGAGGAAGGAAGAAATCAGTGGAAAAAATAATCTGTACCTAAATAATATGAGACTTGTGTATCAAAATTTTAGCTAACTATTTTAAAACTATATCAAAGCATATAACTTGTTTTTGAATTTTATTACTGTATTTTAGTTATTTTTTAACTTTAAAATCTGTTATTTTTCTTTATAGTCAATCAGTAACCAATTAAGATGTAATTTTACATTTAGACCAAATAGTATACCCCCTACCCTGAACAAAAAAAAATTAAAGTAAAACTTCATGGGCGTAACTAGGCATACGCACGGATGCACTGTGCGTACAATTTTTTGGTCAACCATGATATTATTTTATATAAATTTAGTGTTTTTTTCACGGAATATAAAAGAAAATCCTCTTAATTGGAGGGTTCAGTGGCCCTCAACTCTTCTGTACCCTCTTTCTTGAGAAAATCGAACGCATTCTCGCTGGCGATATTTATCTCAGGTAAAAATCTGCCTGAGTGTTATTTTCAAAGAGCAGCTCTCACAACCCTGGGGGCACTAGATAAAATCTAGACCCAGTTTTAAAAAGGAGCTAGAAGAACTTTTCCTGCAAAGCTTCAAAGAATTTTGACACGGACTTGACCCAGCTTACCCCTCCAAACTAACAGGGTGACATCGGCAATTTTTACAAACAAATAATTAAACTTAGATGTATCAGAGCTCTGTCGTGTCGTACAATTGGTTGTTTTTGGGAGCCATGAATCCACATGTAACGTGAATGAAACCGTATGTTAGTTCAACTCAGAGGTGGATCCAGGATTATTCGAAGGGGGTTCCACATATGCGAAGCTAGCCTCCTTTTAAATAAATATACCGTTCTGGGTAATAAGAATATTGAAACTTTTTTAATTGCGAGAATATTTCTGACTAATTGATAATTTTAGCATTAATGGAAATTAAGCTGCGATGTGTGATACATATGCTGTAATTACGTTGTCCTTCATCTCTTGCGTTAGTCTACATTTTGCTGGGAATTTTAAAAATCTGTGCGTACAATTTTTAAAGGTCTGGTTACGCCCCTGAACTTTAAAGTAAAGAAATAAAATCCTGATCATGTATCTGCAGAAAAATTATGTTATATGAAATAAAAAATGACAAAATTCCTGACCTCATCTACAATCACTCTGCAAGCTCCACACTGTGTTTTCTCCTTGGCTGCAGCTAGCAAGCAGTGGATGATTGTTGATAGGAGAAATATGGTCCACAACAGCACTTTTATCCTTTCCATATCTACTTGTAATGTATTTAGTACATGGGTCTGGAAATAAATTCAATACATATGTGAACTCAGTTGAAGATCTAGTGAATGTCAGTTCAAGTTACCGGCCTCCATGAAATGAATAATTATGTTTTTCTACTTTTCATTCAGTAAACATAACAAAGGTAGATCTAATAAGGATAAATTGTTAAGACAGAACTGACAAATGGTAACTATAATAAGTTACTATGCTAAACTCTGATCAATAGAGAGTACCGGTAAGCTATTGCTGGCGATAGCCTTTGCAATGACTTCTCTGCTACTAATGCTTATAAAATATGACTCTCTTATACATGTAAATTGTATGGCTTAAGTTATGCAATTCCTCCAGGTTTGACTTTGAACAACTCCACTGACTACTCTGTCACTTTGCTTCTACATGTACAGTACGACATTATCGTCAGAGTTCAGCTCTTCAAACGTTCAATTCAGCATAAAAGAATTTTAAAAATATTTAAAGTAAAGTAAAAATGTATACATTAAGCATTCCTGCTATACTTGTCACTAACCTTCCTAAACGTCACTCATATATTTAGATATGAGAAGTAAGCATGAAGGAACTTACTGTCCAATATAATTTGGACACATTGCTTTGGTAAACCTCGTAATCGAAATAGGTCAAGCAAAATTAGGTCACATGTGAAAACGTGTTTGATGTGGAAAGACACTGGAATGCCCTCCTTACAGTTACACCTCTTTTTTAACGGGTAATCGTATAAAATCGATTAGTCATCGGCGAAATACAAGGTCAGATATTTTCATATTGTCGCTGATGTAATGATTGTGATGACAAGGTTCCGGGAATGCTGGAGTGAGAAAAGACGTTGTTTGTAGGCCATCGGCATCGTACAGTACAAGCATATATATGGGATTCTGTGTCCAGTCAAGTTAGTCTTTGTATTGCAAGTGGTGGGTGGAATGCATACAAGGCGTTCTTTGACCATTGACCAAACTGGAAATCTAGGAATTAGTTGTATCATTGAGAGCCTACTGGAAATGTGAAAATTCTTGCAGAAATATTGTCTTCCTCAGAAAATTATGCAGAAGAGAATGTGTGTAATAATTTCCCAAGCAACACACCAGACAAGGTCTTACTTGACAAGGAATGTTTCTCAGAAACAGAGTTACTTTATTCCTAATCAGCAACAATTGCCTACATCATCGAACAGTGTTTCGATGAGAAAGGACAATATTCTCAAGAGTGATATAGGTAGAAATGTTTATATAATGCAAAAACGGTCGCTGTGCACAAGAGTCAGGCACAGGGTTGTTAAACCAGGAACTGTGGGACCAGAAAGATTAGTAAGTTAAATACAAATCTGTACATTAATTAAACCACTACATACACTAATGTATACAACAATAAACTGGTTTGTCTACAGGACTTTATGATGCAGTGTTATACATGTACCGGTAGAACAATAAACCAAGCTGATGTGTGGTGTTTGCCATTTCACCATATAAACCTCTCTCTCTCTTTCTCTCTCAGAAATGCAATAGACTACCTTTATATTAATTCACAGTCTTTAATAGTGTATATGTCTGCAGGTACCCCGTCACATCCCAAGACCTTCCTATGTGTCAGAGACTTGGACCCCTGGTCAGAGTGGCATCATCATAAAAAATGAGAGACAGATAGCAGGGATTTGGGAGGCGTGTCAAGTAGCATTGAATGTACTAAATCTGGCTTCCAGGCAGCTTACAGTGAGTATATAATGGATAATAATATAGGTACAATGTTACCAGACCATGCTCTTTATTCTGGTGAAGATGAATTTTACTTGTACAGTAGCTATAGTTACAATTACATAAATTAGTGTAGCATTATGCATGAAACATGACTAAATCTGCCAAAACTAGAGAGGTTAGTAGGTTGGTTAACTGTGAATAATTTGTTTCAGGTTGGTATGACAACAGATGACATAGATAATCTTGTCCATGAAACCTGTATAGCATATGGAGCCTATCCCTCTACTCTCAGGTATAAAGGTTTCCCTAAATCTGTGTGCACTTCAGTCAACAATGTGGTGTGTCATGGCATACCTGATAACTGCCCCCTTGTGGATGGAGACGTCATCAATATTGATGTTACCGTGAGTAGAAATATTTATTAATTTAGCTTAAAAGTGTACACAAGCGATAACAAGTACACGATATACATGTAATATATGTCAGTCACAATAAAGAATGTAAAGACACTGTGAAAAAATGTACTTATACTAAGTACTCGCATATTTTGTAAAATTTAAAATTTCAAAGTTTAATTAACTGAAATTATGTTCAAAATTAAGAATTTAGCCTATTTAACGTTTATTAGGTGTACTACAAAGGTTTCCATGGTGATGTAAACAAGACATATCCCATCGGTTCAGTGGATGAGGAAGGGCTCCACCTGGTGAGAATGGCAGAACATGCCTGTGTGACTGGTATACAGGCCTGTGGACCAGGGGTGAAATTTGCTGAGATTGGCAAAGCTATTGAGTGAGTAACTGAAGACAATAAAACCAAGATGGAGTGGATTTCTTCAGTATGAACACACTTGTAACATATGATATTTATCTGAAGTGTGTAAACTGAACTATACCCCATCACTCTGTATATTGGAGAATTATACTGTCATTGAACAGTTAATTAACTAACTGGACTGTTTTAAATCAAAGTCAGGTGCCACTAGGGTGCCTTCTTAGTCATATATGCAATAAAATTTAAACAATGTGATATACTTATATCCTTTGGTATTCAAAAATAACTGTATACAGATGCTAGGACTATTACTTCAAATGTTTCACATTTCATTGTATAAAATGCATTTTTGTTTATAGTTCATAAGTTCCACTACCAATATAAACATTAATTTTTTGCTATATTGTGTTACAGACCAGAAATGAAAGAAGCAGGGTTGACAGTAATTCCACTGTTTTGTGGACATGGTATTGGGGAAGACTTCCACGAACCTCCAGATATTTATCACATTGGTAAGAATATCATTATATATATGACATCAGCTGGAGTCACTGAAGAAATTCAAGAAACAATAAATTGTTTAAATTATGTTTTGCTGTTAATGAAATTGGTTATTAATTGTTTATTTCTGATTGTTAAAGTAATCAACCGCATATCCAACACAATTTTCTTTTTTCAGTCCAAAAATGAAAAAAAAAAGGTTTTGAAACTATTAAATACATAATGGCAAGTGTATTTTTGCCGATACATATTTGAAAGTTTAATGTTTAAAATTTTTTTAAATTGTAGCCAATGAAGAAAGTGTAGAGATGAAAGAAGGAATGGTGTTTACTGTTGGTAAGTTAATGGCACACAGAAAATAGGCAATTTTTTACAGTGTGTCAGAGACACATGCTGGACTCAATATTCACCAGAATTTTTTTCCTGATGTAGTCTTTGTATGTGCATATAGAACCATTGCCAGCTAAATTGTGTAGTGAGATTGTTTTAATGTATTAGGACATTGAGATGTTGAAAATATTTATTTTGCCTGACATTCATTTTGAAGTTTGTAAACTGCTCTGGAAACTCACTTACAAGTATATATTTTCAGCTATTGTTAGAATGCTGATAGAAGGAGGTGAGTTTCCAGTGAAAGACTGGGGGTGGGGGTGGGGGTGGGGGGGTGGTAGTGGATGGGATGAGATGGGGTGGGGGAGGGGTGTAGGATAAAACAACTAATTGATGTCCTGTAGCTCAAAGTTGACAGTCAATATTTTCTTCGTTTTTTTTTCCTAAGAGCCAATCATTTCAGAAGGAGGGAGTAATGTGGAGTTTCTAGAAGATGGTTGGACTGTTGTAACGTCAGATGAAAGTCGAACAGCCGCCTGGGAACACACTGTAGTGATCACAAGGGATGGAGTGGAGGTGCTGACATTATAGGGGAGCTGTCACGCAATGCCATGTGCATCAACTTAACCTATCAGTATTTGGCCAGCAGAAAGAACCCAGATAGCAAGATACATATGTAACATGCATGTAACAACCAAGGATATATATATTGTTGGTACTTGGATCACCAATAATTTTATATCACAGGAGATACAGGTGTATCAGCTCTTTAAAAGGCCACAGAAGTGTGCCTTTTCACCGTATGTGCTGTATATTTATTCTTGTAAGTTTTAGAATACATTTGAAACAATGGAATTACCAGTTAAAAGACTGTGAGTGACCAACATTACTGCTGAGCCCTGCCAGTTTTAGCCAGAGATGACCATGGTGTTGTGGTGTGAACGCCTAAAAGATGGTTTTTATGGCATGTCTCATGCATGTCTCATGGGGTCGTCCTCACAGGAAAGAGAAAAATGTCTTTGAACAGTGTTTTGTTATTTAACACTTAACAAAAGGTGTATTCTGTTGACTGAACTGTGATTCACTAAATCGAATGTTTATTTGTTATTTAGTTTGAATCTGGAAATAAAATTATATGTAAATGAAGACAGTTTTATTTAAAATCTTGTTTTTAAAAGAAAAAAAAAAAGAAGGAATGCATATGCTAATTAAGAGAAAAAATTAATCTTAATGCAGTTAGCAATAAAGGTAAAAAAATAACAGGTTACATTAAATTTTTTCCCTATACTAGACACTGAGTCTATTAGTATTTTAAAAAATATCCTTATCATTGACTGTCCGTACAGTCGCCTTCCGGCACATCAGTCCCTATGAATGCTAAACTGATTTTTGTTTTACTTTGCAATTTTTGAGAGTCTTTTTGTAAAAATTTGCAAATACAGAAGTATCAAACATAATAATTTCTGTATTTATATACTTTCATTTTTAAATTTAAGAAAATTATCCTCTGAAAATAATGTTTCACTAGCAGTCAAATTATGCCTTTTTATGATGGGAAATCTGCCTTTTTGCTGTAAACTATACTGTATAGTAATAATGAGTCTAATTAGTAGAAATAGTTATGGGCTGAAATAGATGGGTCCTTTCTAAATAACTGGTGACTAACATCCCGACAGAAGTTTTATCAGGCGCTCATGAGAAAGTTAACCAGGTTTTACTAAACATTTTGTTAAAAATATATATTTTGGCTTAAAAAGACAGGGGTTAGTATTTTACAAATGTTCAATTGAATATTGAAAACTGTTTGTTGTTGTGTTTGCTTGTGACTGCAATGTTAGAGAGGTTGCAGTAGTGGAAAGATTGTAATACTATCCCAACTATCACACTGCAAGCCCTGCCTGTCATTGTACCGCAGAAATCAAGCACAGTGTATAAGCTTGTCTTGGGAAATTATTTATAGGTCACTTCAAAACGAGACTACGCTTTACAGGTGGTTGTAACTTTCACCAAGTTGATGCAAAACAAAAATTGTGCGGAGGGAAAATACTGCAGTTTGGGATTTCTCTGGTATTTTGTGGAGCAGCCACAAAGTGACAGAGGTGAGTACATCAACCACATTTTTACATGCTAAATTGTCTTCAGTAGATATCATGCAGTGCTAAAAATTACCATCTTTGCAAGTTGCAAGCCGACACTAGAAATTGAAGCAGGATTAACACTGAGGGTTGCCCAGGTCAGCAAAACAGTTGCGAAAGAGATGTCATCGATGCGATTTAAAAGCTAGCTTCTGTTTTTAAAATTACTGGTTGTTGCCAATATGCTGCGTAAACTACTATAAGTGCATGGTTTTCTCGTTACTTTGATAATTAATATTATCTGCATAATAGCGCTACTCAAATTAATACAGTAAATAATTGAATACCCCAGTTTATTTCACTATGGACAAATGTAAATCACAGAGAGGAACAAAACATTAAAAAGATTAATGACTTCATATTCATCAATTAGGATTATAGTAATTCTTCAGAGTTCTGTTTCTATAATCTCATAGTAGAGGACTGATACGTACTGTACTGTATACATACTTTACAGCTTTTTATTCTAAATATCAAGTTGAAATGCATGTGGTTTGTTTAATAAGGAAACATTCCATATTTTTTGTATTATCTCTATTGAAGATAGATTTGAAATTGGAATTTATATAATAAAGAAATAAGATGCCTTTTGTTTCCAAAGTACTTGTATCATCATTAGCTGTACATGTACTGTATTCTACTCAATGCCAGGAGGAGGTTTTATCTGTTCATTTGATTGCATTCAGTGAGTGTCCCCGAGGAGTTAGTTTGAATTACCTAGTATGATAATATCATTGTGAATGCACCTAAAGACAAAGTAAAGAATGATTTACATTGCTTAACATTTTATATCGTACACCACTTTCTAAATTGTGAGAAGGATATGAAGTTTGGTCGGCTTGGTATTCAACCTGTTTGTGTGTATAAACAGGTATATATGGTAATGACTCAATCTATTCAGTGGGGAAAATTCTGAATTTCACAGATAATGCACCTTTTTAAATAATAAACTCTTATTGAGTGGTAGGAATAAAATTGAAAAGCAGGCTACCCTGTAGTTCATTTCTTTGTAGTAAAAGGACAGCAAAGAATTGATTATCTGAAGGCGTGATAGTTTTCCCGCATTGAAAATATCGAGTCATTACCACATTACCTTGAAGACAGTGCTATGTACCACCATGACTGAGTCAAAGCAAGATGATTTTATATGCTAATCACTTAAAATGTACACATTTCTCTTTTATGTTTCCCCTGTTTAGCTCTATATATTACTTTGCACCCCTCACCATAATGTTGTGGGTAACCAGTATTAGCAATCAAATCTTTGTGCCTTCTAATGTTTGCAGCCTCTCAAATGACAGAATATGACTTTTTGGATGGTACTTGAATTTCAGACGGGTCCTGCACTTCCTGTGCTTTATTGTCCCTGCAAGAATAGATAACTGCATGGAGTAACCTGTAGGAGATGATAATATTTGGTGCAGTGATCCTTGACATGCTTGCTGCCATTCAAACTGCAGCTGGCTAATCAAAATAGCAAGGGTACAAATACCTGATAGTCTGCTAGGAGAAAGATTGATTAAATTTTGGTAAATGAAATGGTTTCCAGGTTTAAGTCATTTTAATTATTTTAGTTTTTTTTAATGTTACTGATAGGCGATCATGAGAAACACATTTCTTGGTTATAGTAGTGTTTGGAAGTAGAAAGCTTTAGGGTGTTAAGGTTTTTTTATATACATGTGTCATTCTGGCTTGAATAGAGAGATTTTGGCATATTTTTGTAAGCCAATCATTACATTAAATTTATTCGATTAGACTTAAAAGACAAACATGACACACACACAAAAAAAAGATGAGTAAAATGCATGCATTAGAT
This sequence comes from Lingula anatina, assembly GCF_051362555.1. Classification (NCBI taxonomy): domain Eukaryota; kingdom Metazoa; phylum Brachiopoda; class Lingulata; order Lingulida; family Lingulidae; genus Lingula; species Lingula anatina. The sequence goes on along the minus strand of NC_141773.1, from coordinate 16,998,362 downwards.
AAAATAATGGGAAAAATGGAAGGGGGCACTTGCACAAAATCCTACCCCACCTTCACCATCGTTCTGCAATAAAGTCTCCATCCTTCACTCCCTATGCTACTACGGCATACACAGGGGTCTTGGGAAAGGTGAATGGTAAGCATTAAGTTAGTTTGTCTGCAGCTACATTATGTAAACTAAGTTGACACAGGAGACTTACCTGGCTGTTGACATTGCATCAGTGGAAGTGTGTATGGGCCAGTTTGTGCCTCTGGGTTATTGCACGGAGACTCATGGGTGTAGATTGATATGCACTAGTACAAGTACAGGGTGCCAGATAAATTCTGTACTGGTGGGGGTGGGGGTGACTTTGAACTCCAGATGAAATGCAATTGTTGGAATTCTTTGTAATTCTCTGTAAATCATAGGAGTTTTTGTTCATGAGAGTTCACTGTGGACTCCCAAAAGGTGTGCTATGTAGCACATGTTCTAGTACTAGTAAGTATATTTATGTTTGTTGTTTATGTCAACAACATGTTGTTTCACCAAGAAAGTTTCAGCTAAGAATATAAACAAGGGATATGTATATGAGTAAATATGTAAGTGAAAATCAAAGAGGTCTATTGAAATAATTGGGCTGATGTAGTTAAAACCTGTGTTGAATCATGCCTCAGGATTAAAATTATGGTTGGTGCTGCAACATTAATTTCTTTCAAAATTATTCTGCAGTTTTTCAATATAAAACCATTCAGTATTGTGTGACCCTTGCTTATATATACAGGTTTGTTTTAGAAATCGAAGACTGTAAGTCTATACAATCCTTTATATATGATCATTTAATGGAGAGGATGACAGGCTGTAGTCGAGTGTGCTGATAACATGGTGTGCTTGTGATGGATAAGGTTATCTGAGTTAACTGAATGATGCTGCATACCTGTAATTATAGGTTATATGAAACACCATAAGGTTAAAGGACGTACCTACTTCACTTTATCAGCTGTCTTTAAGAAGCCGAGTTTTACTCAAGTATTTAGTGTGTCAACTTTGATGTTCTAAAAGCCATTGCTAATGTTGTTGTTGGAAAGAAAGCCTACATACCAACCCCTTTGGTAGAGCCTGCTGTGTTGCCAAAGTTGCTACAATTAACATATTTTTCAAGTACAATTTGTGGACATAGAATAAGAATAATATGGTCTTCCTTAAATTGAGATTTAATTTTGGCCGGGAAATACTCCTTTTTCTTTCTTATGAGGGAAAATAATAGAAACATATTTGAAACATTATTTGCTGCTTGTGAATTGTGTGTTATGAGGATTGCGAACTTTGCAAAGATAAGACTGCTTTAACAAGGAGTTCAGCCCAACCTGAGATGTTCTTAAAAAGTCATTTATTAAAGTTGTTGATGTTGATTTGAGTCATTCAGCTCCAGTTACACACCACTGGTTATCAAGTAAATGGTTTTGCACTTATATGATGACAGTTTTTTTTCAATTTATGTTCAATAACAACAGGCTTCACCTTGGTTTTGTGGGATTTCCATGGGAAAAAAAGAATTCATGACTTATTTACTATCATTACATTTTATTTTAACTTTCATTTTTATTGATTTTAAATTAAAGAAAACCCTATACATTTTAAAGCAGTTTCTTCCTTTTCACTAGTTATATTCATTTGAAATGCGCAAAAAGTGTTTTAACATTGTTTCATTAGAAATTAAGGCAAGGATAAACTGAACTGACCCAATAGACATGTGATAGATATGGAATCATGCGATCATGGAATGCAGTTACTTAACTCACAAAATTAAGCCATCAGATAACGATGTTGTGACAGGTATTAATTTTATTGCATTCGAAGTGGTGTCATAAGCTCTCGTCAACATGATGGGAGTTGTAAAGGTGAAGACAGGTGCAAACATGAATGATAAGGAGAGATTTAGTTGACCATTGGGAATAACTGCTACTGACCATTGATCACCTGTGCTGTCTTGACCATCTGCTTGTTGTACTCAATACGTCATTCCCAGAAATGACCATTTAGTATGTACATTTAATGTTAGCCTCTTCCAAGACACTGTTGCAGTCCTAGTAATTACATAAGTTTTTGCATGATATTATGTGATAATGCAAAGCTCATTCTCTGTATTTTCCAAAATAATGCCATGTTAATTATTCTTGATAATGTCTGAAAGGTTTGACAAAAGAGAGATATTTAGAAAGTTTGTTTTTGTAAGTAATATAGCCAAAAGCAATTAAATTTGAAATGTGATAAAGGAATTGGTGAATGAGCAAAAATGTTCATTAGCTTAATCTATAGTTGGATCATTTATGATAAAATACAAGTCAAAATACTTTCATACTGTTTATTTTTCATCGTCAGTCTGATGAAAGCCTAGTCCAGGTTGACTGTAAGCTACTGGTATGAAAGTATTTCGACTTGTGTTTGATAATTGTGATTCAATATTGCATCTGTACTCGTGCAGGGCAGCTGTCATTCCAAGCACTAGGGATCAATACAATTTAATTAATGGTATTGTTTCAGCAAAACAATGCCCATTATTTTTCCCAGACGATTCCTTCATTTCAGCTTCAAGTTATAGCCATTTTCTCTGTGACATTATTGTATCACGGTAAGAGCATTGCATAAATGTACAACTACATTTTTTCCTTGTTTTTTCCTTGGTTGTGTTGTTTGATGTTTATGTAATGAACTACTAGTAAACAGACAGATCTAGTTAAGTCTTAGGGGGATTTCTCTTTTTCATCTTTGTCAGCTCGACATCTGTGTTTTGTGTATATACAGAAGCACTTACTTTTCCCATACATGTATTTTTGTTTTTTTCGAGATCAATATTTATTTCCCTGCGATCAGGAGGTTCCCTAGGGCGCATTGCCAGACATAGTATAGTAGTATTTTTTTCACCACCCAGTGTGTGGCGTTGATTTCCAGTCAGTGGTTGGTTTAATAGCCCTCTTATCTTCCCTCTTACACAAACCAACACAACGTATCATTCCGTTTGTGATAGACAGGCTCGGAGAGAAATGTCGCTCAGATAAAGCAGCACTTACTGATGTCAGTCACTGACAATAATCTGATAAATCTCATAAAGAGGGATATTAAGCCGAGTTCACACGTGACGACTTTAGATTGGAAAGAGGTCTAACTTGCGTCATTATATGACCCTGTTGGCTCCCGGTCTTCTTTGGTGGCACAGGCCAAGACTAGATAGAATGGTCTTTAGTACTTAAAATCTGAGCCTCAAGATACAAATGAACTTGGTTGAAACTTGGAAAGCAGAATTTTAGTATACTTTGGTCCTGTAGAAATCAATATTAGCCAACCTTGATAAAGCGATGGTTTGTGTCAAACATTAGCCACTTTTCCCTTATTTTGGTACATGAGCCAAATATTTTCTTTCATGACTTCTACTGATATATCCTGAGTGAAATTAAACTACAAATTTTGGTCTACAGTGCAAGAGGTACAGTGCAGGAAAACAGGGTCCAGCTTTGCATTAGGGTTTCTTGCAATATGTTACAAGCTTAAACTTTTGAATTTCTAAAGCTCAAGTGCATAACATAATCAGAAGACTACATAGATGAATTTCCATCAAAATATTAAAGGGTTCTTGCATGTGTATTTTCATGCTAACAGGGAAGAATTGGTTATCACCATACTAGTATAGATGTGGTTCATGCTTTGTATACAAGGGAATTTTGAGTTACCATGTGTGTAATGAAAAATGACAACAAAACCAGTTGGCCAATTGAGCATGATAATAAGAGGGCTGAGTATTCAGTTATAGTATTGATTGCTGAAATTTAGCAGTAGTATCCTTAAGGCCCAGTCACAAATCAGTTCCGATGCGTCGGGGATGGGTAAAACCCGGGAAATTTGAACAAAATCTTGAGAGAGATCTCACGATTTTGCACCCGTCGGAGGCGCTCTCCGGACGCCTGCGGGTTGTCGCAGATTTTTTAGACATCGCCACACCCGTCGCGGTCCCCAACTTTGAACTTAAGATTTTAAGATTGCTCGCAAGATTTTTCACCCATTTTGGGCATCCCAGACACAATCTCCGATGACCTACGATGCCCTCCGATTAATCGGAGGCGTCCTCGGAATAATCTGAGACTAGTCGCAAGATATATACACATATACCCAGGGGGAAAAAAATTACAAGAAAAGACGCTCGCAGATATCGTCTCCGATCGCCTCCGATGCAATCGGAGGCGATCGGAGGCTAATCCCACGATTTTTCGACAAAACCGGGTCAAAATCATTGAAAAAATCTCAGACAATGTGACTGCTCCACTTTTATTAGGATTATTGCAAGGATTGTTCAAGGATTCTTATTTTCTACGACGACCCCCGGCCAAAACTAATCCCCGACAGATCGCCAACATTGTGACTGGGCCTTTAGGTTGTGCTATTGGAATCTGTTTCTCTCATTCATTCTCTCTCTCTCTCTCTCTCTCTCTCTCTCCCTGTATTTGAATTTGTGAACTTTTTAATAATATCTGATTATCAAGGAAATTGATTCCTGTAAAATTTGATATCACAAGATTATACCTTTGCCTATCTTTCTCTTTCTCTTTCACACACCCACAAAAAAAAAAAAAAAAAAAAAAAACACACACACACACACACATCAGTTTCATTATAATAACCAGTGAATGTTTCTCATGCTGTTAAGATGAAAATCATGACAAGAACCTGCCAAACCATTAAATGTTATGCCCCAGTCGCGTTGTTCCGCTTCATGAGTCAATTCCTTATGTGAAAAGTAAATAATAAGTTCCTAATTTGAATGAAAATGAACCAATTTGTCAATATTTGTGGTGAATAGAGGAGGTAATTCAACCCCTTGTATTTCCGCACTAAGTTTGTGAATAGTTGTATTGAAATCTCTTTAGAATTTAACAGGGAAATGCCATAAGGTTCAACCATTTTGGTAATATTTATGTATACTTGTGTTTGACTGTTAAGGACATGGGGGAGAGAGAGTGCTTGATGTTCTTGCTAAGTGTAAAATATAATTTAAAGATTTTACTCATTCCCTTTTTCAGGGCGGGGAGGGGGGGGCGCAGGAGGAGGTCAAATCTTAATTGATGCGTTTTGAGTACTAGTAAGTGAATAGATTTCCTGTTAGAGTATATATTTTAAAGTGAACTGACAGCTCATGTTTTTTTGTGATGCATTGTTGGCGGAGTTGCAAATGTTTGTTTATATGAGTCATTGGAAATCAAATTGACTGGTTTTGACATCACAGCCATACTGTTTATTTTTGGTGGACCTGATACTTGGACTTGACATCAGCATGTGTGTTTCAACTTGGTTCTTAATTTCTGTGATTTTTTTTTTTTTTTTACAATCTACAAAAACTGTGAAAATATAAAACCTGTGTACATATGCAAAGGTACATGTACTAGTACTTAGATTGCACAGGCATTAGAACACATATATGCAAGCACGTGAGGAGGACACTCACACCATATCAGTTTGAAGAGTCTTGCTGGTCTTTTTGTGCGAGTGTCCTGAGTGAGGTTTACAAGACACAAGGATAGCACAGTCTGTACAGGTATTATAACAATCAGTGGAGATAAAGGCACATTGTTTTAGTCTAAGGTCATCACCCTGTACTCAATCTTCAACAACTATCATGCTGTATCATATAGGGATATAGCATGTAGAACATTGAATCAGGTTGCAGACTACGAGCTGGGTTGTAAACACCAAGGACAGGGATGGAAAGTGGCCCAACTGCACCGAACTCTTCAATGTATTCTGGGCATTTTGTTGATGAAGCTGAGTGTCTTTTTAATGTGTGGGGACATTAGGCTCTCTGGGGAGTACACGATTTAAGACATTGTGATGGAATTTGGTGCCACCTTATTCTTTGTTTTATACAATAAAGCCAATTTTTTTTTTATCTTCATGTAAGCCAGTTAAATGCCTAGTCTTCAAAAATGAGACTTGTTTTTAAACTGGAAAAACCTGCTGTTACGTAAAAATTTCTTTTATCATCTTTGTAGAATACTGTCACTTGATGCTCATATTAAGTGTAAGGATCAATTAATTAACTCCTAAATTTCATTCAGTAAAAATTTTAGATAACTTTCTGTAATAACATACCCATTGATAAATAATCATTGATATTCAGTGCCCCATTCACAAGCCAGACTGTACAAACTTTATCAAATTACATGCACCCATGACCTAAAAGAACATTTTCACACAGGGACTCATTCATAAGCCCTTCCTTATTTTCTTAAACGATGTATCTTTGTCAAAAAAAAGAACATTCAGTGACAGATCCCCTTTCATTATTCAGGTTTGTACAAATTTACCCTATCAGATCTCCTTGCGGTTGATCAATATTTAACACTGTATTATGACGCGTCTAAGGTTATCCTGTTGTGATTATGATCATATTACACTGCCAGTAATATCATACCTAGGCTCCCAAACTCTCATTCAAAAAATTGTGGCGCTAAACCAGATCTGATTTTCTGGTTCAAGTCATCAATTTGGAGGATTTCATGTATGAGGTATGACGTATTACTATTTTGGGTATAATATGATTTATTATTCAAGATTGATCAATATGATGCAAAACTTACCAAGAATAATGGGCCAACTTTGTTTCTTAGTTTACTGCATTATATTTTGTTATTGTATTGAATATAATGTACTCTATCAATTATGTTTCCAGATAGGGTACAAAGGAAATATGATCAATGTTAGGTACTTAATTATTGAAATAACCAATGTGATGGAATTACAATAATCTTTAAGAGCTTCATGATAGTGCTCTGATATCATATGTGATACACAAAGATATACTCCCACTCTCTTAGGGTTTGTTCCCAATGAAGCTATCATTCTACTTAGATCAATCCATTCTTGCTGAATGCAATCTGATTGACAAATTAATGCTCCTCCTCTTGGCATTGAGTAGAAATACAGAAAAGCTCTTGATTATATCAGTACTAGTATGTTGGGAACAAGAGGAGGCATGTTAATCTGTTATTGATCTGTTAATCTAATTGCATTCAGCAAGAGTCCCAACGGAGTTGGATCGATCTATGGAGAATGAGAGTTGCAGTGGGAATGAACACAAACTCAGGTTCCAATAGCAGACAGGTAAAACTTGTTACACACATTGCTGTTTTGATCCCACATCTCTCATTTCTCCCCCACCCATCCCAGCCTTTAAAGTTAGTAGTACATGTCCATTCATACATCGTAATACAAGTTAAAGCAATGGTCCTTCAAGCATGCCTCGTACTGTAGGTTTGTGTTGTTGATGTTTAGGTTGTAAGTGGCATAGAGCTGCCATAGAGCTAGGCCAAGAGAGAAAGGTGGGCCCTGTATTTGACCAGTGTAATCAGCCGTAAGACCACCTTAGGGTGACTAATAAGACTTGCCACTGCAGGTCATACATACTTACTAGTAAGACTGTGCGCTGCATATAGACGTATAGGTATGGGAATGCTTTACTTGTTGCTGGGCTTTAAATTGGACTGGAACCATTTTGATTCTCAGGTAAGTTTTGTTTTTAATATTTGAGACCATAGTGGTGCTGAGATTTCCTTTTGATGGATTCTCCAGTGATATAGAAATAATTCTAGTTTCTTGATTTGGTACATATAAAATTCTGTATATTATATTAATAACAAATGTTGTTACTCTGTAGTGAATATAAGCACCCTACTCGTCTATTTGTAAACAGTAAAGTAAATTGTCAAATGTGTATTCTGAAGGAGACATATATGAAAACTTGGATGCTAAAAAATAAGTCCTGCAAATGAGAATATTTATAGCCAATCTGCACTTAATGTTGGTTAGTCAGACTAGAAACGTATAGTTCCATATTATTCCATACTGCTTGTATATGATGCTGGAAATTAATGTATTTAAAAACCCTACTTGGGAATGAGTACCATCTTGTTACATTGCTCATTATACTATATAACAGAACAGAAAAGTTTTATTTCTTTCATTATAGCCTATTTCAGACAGTTTGTTTGTATGTAAGATCTTGCCTTGTTGCTAGTCCTCTGAGATCTTGTACTAAGGCAGCTCAGGTGTTATGAGATTATAAGATGTTGGTAAACAACATAGTTTACTCAGTGCAAGTTTCCGGTCAAAACTTTGCTGTACTACAGGAAGGATGTTGACTGTCAGTCTGTAGGGAAAATGGAAAATTTTTAGCATATGGTTTAAGCATATCTGTAGATGGTGGGGGTGGGGTTGGTGGTGGGGGGGGGGGGGGGAGGGGGAGGGGTCAAAAGAACCACTCTCTTGGCCAGAAAAGGTCCACTCTGAATCAAAATTTGATCAAGGTTCTAAACCATTTCTCAAGTTATGTCAACTACATGGGTTAAAGGGTTCTTTTTTTTTTTAGAACCCCCCCTCCCCCTTTTGAGATATTGTATGTTCTGGCCTTCTCTTGCTAAAATATTTAGGTAAATTTTTAGATTTTTAGAAATATTTTATAATGCACTTGGAAATGACACTAATAGTACTATATGTTACTTAACATCTAGTCTGAAAAAAATGCTAGTTCAGTAAACTTGGTCCTGGAGGGCTGGAGGCTTATCAGTAATACATCATGTCAGCCAGACTTCATGCAGTTAGGAATACTCCAGTTCTTGTGACCTGAAAGAAGATGCAGTATATATTCTGTATTAAGGTTAGGGCTTGGATATAATCTGGTGTGTAATATTTGGTGATACTGCTGGTTGCAACAGTGTTAGAACTGGTTGTTGCAAGTTGTTACCAGTCTTCATGTATTATACAGACTGTAAATCAATCGTTGGAAGATTCCATTGCATCGCTGGTGATGAAAGTCATGGTTTGATCCAGTTTGAAACCAGACAGAATTAAGGCATGTTCTCAATGGAGATAGGTAGACATGACTTAAAACAACCCAACTCGGCAGGCTGGCTCATTACGGTTTGGTCACCACAGTAAACCAAGCTAATCTGGTGACATAGGACTTCAGTGGGACAAGAGAGGGATTGGGTATGACGCTTGTGGTGAGCTGATCGAACATAGCTGATAGGTTGTGTTAAAATACATCAAGCCAACCTTACTGTAAACCCAACTACTAGTACTAGTTTCCAGATATGTCTTGTTATCTTTTATTACAGGATCAGATCTATGTGGATTAGATAGATCCAAGTCAGAGAATGGTCTTATGAAGTTCATTCAGTGAAGGTGAAACAATACCAGGAAATGATTGGAAATATCACAGTTTTTCTTTTCTCTTTGGAAACACTTAAAATAATTTTGAGAATGGTAAAATTTAATAAATGTCATTCTGAATTAGTGTCCGAGTTACATTTAAATTCAGTGTAAGATGGAGTGTGAGAAAACTGCATCTGGCAGAATTTAGATTATTTGAACAAATCTGACTCAGTTAGATCACTTACTAGTACCAACTTCAGTTACTTCAAAACATTTTCTTATCAGTACAGTATTGCTCACTCTAGCTGCATTTATCAGTAAGGTTTGTTATTCTGAGAATTGTGTTTGAAGTATTTTCCTTTGTTTTGACTCATATTTCCCAATGGTATGCCAGGGAGAAGATCAAACGAGACTTTATATATTGCTGTATTTTGATCAGAAATGGAAACTCTGAGCATTATTTTTTTATTTATTAAAGTAATGGTTCAGTTTTTGCAGTACTCAGTACTTAGAAAATGCTGATTAATTTTGTGCATGTATAGAAATGAAGGAAGATTCTAAAGAGATTGATTATTTTAAAGAAACATACTAGTAGGCATAACCATTATGTGTGCCAGAAAATCAAGAATTTATAGTGATACAGAAAATCTTACTTTCCATAAATGCATACTGTTTATAGACGGACACTGGCCTGTGAAATTTCTGCCTCTATTCCTTACAGATACTTTGTCAATTAAATTAGCAGTTAATGTCACACTGACATCATTTAATGTCAACATAATCCATAAATAATGATCAAGCTATAATATTGACTTAACATGCTACATGTATTCCCAGAACATTAACACAGACATTAATGCTTGAATAGGGGTGCTTCTATGGCCATCAATTCTTTAACTTGGTTTAAGACTTAAGGGGGTGACTGGTACAGATGGAGCGGGAGTATTATAAAGGTCCATCAGAGTTCAAGATCTGTGATCATAAATGTGTGCTACTGGTGCAGGAAATGGACGGAGATTAGAAATGCATTATCTGATTAATGCAAGTATTTATAAAAAATAAGAATAAAGGTAGAATGTTTAGATCTTTTTAATTTATGAAATAAATAAATTAAAATTGAAAAATCCTTTAGATTATTTATTGTTCGAAATAGCTCGGTTATGCCAGGATCAGTTTATGTTAACTGTTACTGAATTGGAAGATAGGAGTCGTGAGCTGACCGTGCCTGAGCGTTTGTTTTTTGGTTTTAACATATATATATTTAAAGTAACTGAATAAACTGATAATTACCATGGCATAAGGTGGGTTCTGCAAAAAACGCCGGAGGAGTTGGGGTTAAAAAAACTCAATATTGATTCAATTTCTCAAGTTTCAGATATTTAATTTAAAAAAGTTCAATTTAATTTTGCATTTTCATGTGTAAATCTGAAAGATCAACATACTATTGAGTACTTAATAGTAATATTAAGAGATTGATCAGTAAGATGGAAGCTTGCAGACGTCTTGGAAAATTACAGCAAGGCCAGAGTTACCAAAACACTTCTTTTTAAGCATGCTCGTCTTCAATATCTCAACCTCTTTGCAGTTTTTGAACACCCAAGTTTTTTTTTTTTTTTTACTTTGCAGTATCTTCATTACCAACGTGACATTTCCTAAGGTGAATTTTCCTCATAAGTCTGAGTTAATTATCTGTAACCTTACGGCTGCTGCCTAACTTGAAAAGACTTACTGTGCTGAAGTGATAGGGTCCTGTGCCTTATTTTATGAGAATATTATATTGGTTTGGTTTGGTATGGAGTAGGTAGCTGTAGGTTTTTGAACGCTAAATGTGTGTTTAGACTAGTTCTGCTTTAATCAAAATTTGGTTCTTAAATTTGCCACAATACTTAAGAGATTTGACTGAAAAGTTTTAGTTTGTTTGTTCAAGTTTGAAATTGAGGAGTTACAGACTGTCATTGTGTTAGTGTAAACTTATCCCAATTAAAGACTGAGGATTGATGGCATTCCCTCCCATGTTAAGATAGTCTTCACCTCATTTTCATAGTCCCAGCCTATCTTGAATGCCTACTAGCACTGCCCCTATGTCTTTTAGGGTGCTTTCCCAGAGATTTAGATCGATCTAAAGATTAAGTTTTAGATCGACCTAACTCCCTGGGGGTTCAGGCTAAATTGCAGTCAGCCGAGCGGACACCATAGTTAATTACTCCCTTACAGCTTTTAGTAGGCGGGACAGACGCTTAAGCCGGCCAAGCTGACAGTAATCTAGTGAGACTCCCCACAGGGATAGATAGAACTAAAAATCTATGGAAATGGGGTGTAAGAGCGCATTCAGAACAGATAATCCATGGACTAACTGGTCCCCAGACTAAATATAGCCAACCCCACTTAAAAGCAAGCCCCTTCCTTCCCCAATGGACTCCCCACTTCCACACACGCCATTAAACAGTTAAATCGTAGCTCTGAGGTTTAATTGCTAGGCCTCTGCCGGTAGACCATCAGGGGATTAGGGGCATTGCTTTATGTGGGTTGGCCATACTTACAGCCCATTTCCATAGATAAGATCGACCTACTTTAGATCGACCTAACTCCCTGGGGGTTCACGCTAAATAGCTGTCAGCTGGGCGGACCTGAAAGTTAATTACCCCCTTACAGGCAGGACGGACATTTAAGCCGGATTATCTGACAGTAATCTAGTGAGACTCCCCGCGGGGATAGATCGATCTAAAAGCTCTGGGAATACAGCCATAGTTGCTAAAACTTACATGGCCTAGAAATATGTGAATACAACTTCCAATATTTTTGACAAGATAGATTTCCACATCCTTGGTGTGAGAAGGCTTTGTTCGTCTACAGTAGCTGTCCTTGCTAATCCCCAAAATGACTGTTAATGTCAACAATTTTTGGATTTATAACAAAGAGAATCGATAGCATGTCTGGGTTTTATCTGCCCTCGGAGAGTGGCAAGCAAGTCTGAGAGCCATCAATAACTATCAATAATACATCCTCTATTTGCTGTAAAACTGATAGAAGTGAAATGTGAACAGTTTATCATGTGTAGAGTTTTAGTGTTCAAGACATACTTAGCCATTTGTTCTTAAAATTAGTAATTTACATTCTCGACTTATGTGTGTGGATGCACATAAATGTACAAGTGCGACACGTACATGAATAGTTTTTGGAATAGTCGAACCTTTATTCACTTGCCATATTTCTAGAGTTATTAGAGCAATGTGGGATCTGATTTTATAGCCACCTAGTTTCGTTTGGCTATCAAAATTCTTATTTCACAGGTTTTGCCATCTGACTCCTAGTAATTGTTTTACTTTTGTTTTAAAAAGGTTTTATTGCTTTAGATAGATAGTAGTAAATACTTCACTGCCCTAATAGCTATTGGAGTCGTACCTTGTACATGTTAGGCTTGTAAATAAGTGTGATTGGCATGTTTTGTCTATTTCACTTATAAAACATTACACAGTAGCTACAGTAGGACCGATGGGTACACATTCCATCTCCAAGTTGCAATGTCGAATAACAGGAAAGAAATGTGCATCGCATTTAGATTTCATGTGAATTTTATAAGTCTGTATCAGGCTATAAATCTTGGATTTAAAATGTAATGAGTAAAGTCGAATTGTTTTTTAGACTGTCACCAGGAAGTCAATGGCTTGATGGGGGTAGTTACATATGTTATTGTCCTGTGCACTGGAATTTTTCCCCCATCTTTATATATCTGACACTCACAATATATAGATAACTTAAGCTCAAAAATTCATGTAAATTCTGCCAGTCTTTTGATATAAAATTGTCTCTTCATGATTTGTGTTACCATGCAGATTCAGAATATTTACTAATATAATTTTTTTTTTCATTTTAGGTATGAAGAAATAATTTTGGTTTGGCAAGCAACCCTGTTATGAAGTGCGTTTTTTGAGGTAAGTAACAAGTCAATGCCTTAATCTTAAAAAATTGATAATTCAGAAATTGAACTTTCAAAGACTTATGAATGAGAGCATAACACTTGAAAGATATTTTTCCAACATTTTTTTCATGTAATATCTAATAACAATATGTTCAGAACACTGCATAGACAAGCATTATGTCCAACTAATGCTTGTATTATATCCTAACTGAGAATTATCTCCTTTGTTGCCATGTGCTAGAACAAATGAAGTAGAAACAGATTGTGTGTTGATTGGAATTATTGAACGTGTTAGTAATCATTTGCCTGCCATTTCTGTGTTTTATGGTTTCTGACTCATGTTCTGGGAGTGTTAGACGTCTGGAGTCCCCCAGTTACTGGGTGATTGACAAAATGAGTGGTTGTCATGCCCGGTGGATCAGATTAATTTGCTTAATGAATGAACAGATGTTTTAACGGCAAAATGTTTTTCTTTTTATCTAGTATTATGGGGCTATTGAGTTTTTAGATGGGTGCTTTCTATTTGTGTCTGCTGTATATCTCTGTGTAAAAGTAACTGATTGTTTTTGACATTCTTTGAAAAAAAGGAAAAAGGGGGGAAAATGCTTTGTGAACAGAAACCTATAGATAATGAGTTAAGATGTGATTGTCTAACACAGGTATATGAAAGGATTGAGTAGGAAATAAGTTTACACTTAATTATTGAGGGTAATATAGTTTTTTCGAGGTCATCTCTGGAGACATGTCATTCATTGAACAGTCTGTTTGATGTCCTGTGTGAATAATTCCCTGAATTATGATAATGACATGTATTAAGAAATACAACAAACAAATGAACCTGGTTCATCAGTAATGACTTTCGGAATCCCCATAGACTCCATTTTGTGGTTTGTAGTCAACTAAGTAACATTGTTGGCTCTCTGATGTGGTCTGATGACAGTTGTTTTCCATTCTATTCAGTGGCCAAGTTCATTTGATTTTTAAACAGTTAATCAGTTCAATTCATTTAGCTAGAAAATGAATGATACTTTGTCGTTTGACAGTTTGTCATTTTAGACTGAATGGATAACAAATTTCTAGTTTGACCCAGGTGTCAGGAAGTACAAAATTATTCTTTAAATATCTTTTTATTGCTGTTACAGTCGGTACATTAATTCACTTGAGTGATTTGTGAATTATTTATCAAAACATATCTCATACTAATCTTGCAATTAACAAAAAAAGCATGATATTCCCATTAACCTGATTAAAGGCTTGATTTGTTCTTTAAATATTAATTGGTAACAAGACTATTTTCAAAGACCTTTGTTAAATGCATTTTACATTTCCCATCAGGCTTTTAACGGATAGATTTTGTCATACCTGTATCTGCAGAGGTAATATGGCACCAAGGTGTATAAATGAACCTTATTTTGAGATGCATCAAGGTCAGTGATTGAGGAATAAGATTCTTCATCCACGCACAGTCATACAGTTAATAGGTTGACATGATGAGGAATTAGTATCTGTTATAAAAAGATTAAATGATGAATCTTATTGTTTACGTTGCCCTGCTATTGTGCTGTATTAACAGTAAAAATGTCATTGATGTACAGTTTATGAACTATATTTAGTTTTGCAGCTAGTGTAGTTTATGCCTTATAAAGTCGTTGTTTGGAAAATCATTTATTGAGTAGGACAAGGGGCTGTTGCCTTTGTAGTTACAGTTTGGCAGAAATCTTCTTGGTGTTTTTTATCTTTGGCAAGTTTTTGCGAAAGCAACGAGCCACCCTGTTTCAGGTCCATGTATTATGTTGCTTTGTTATGTTGTTCTCTATTTAGCAAAAAGCTTTTTTATCTAGTTATTGACATTTTTTAGCCAAGTCAAATTCTTAGACATAATCATTGATGACCTAGAGAGTATGCATCAAATGTTTTTTTCTTTTTTTTTTAAACCTGAAAAATACTATTTTTGCCATTCAAGAAGGTTTGAAAAATGGTTGTGAAAATCATCACACCTAACACACTTCTGTTTAAGCACCAACTTGAATTGCCTGCCATGCAATAGATAGATAGGTAATTTAGTCCAGCAATGAGCATGAGCAGAAAGTACAAAGTATTTTTACAAGCTCAGAATATATACATAATATATATATGCAATCAGTGTAACAAAAATAAATTCATAATTGTACTAAAGTTGGTCAAGTCAATTTGGCCCTAATATATGTTATCTAGTAAAATGATAACATATAAGAGTAAATATGAGAGTTCTTGTTGACCCGTCAGTAAAAATTTGCTTTTAAAATCTGAAAAATGGGACCCCTTATTCAGCTCATTTGTTCACTGTTTCCCATACCCAGAATAAAATCCACAGTACCAGTTCAGGAATTTGCCACAATGACTTTCAAAATATTAGTTTTTAAATGATGTTATCTTTATTTGAACCCAGCAGTTGCATAAGCGACATCAACAACCTTGAAGAGATGAAGGATATAAATAAAACAAGTGCTATGTGAAAAATGTTAATTTTTTCCAATTGAGGTAAAAGAAATTTGTTGTATACAGGTAGACTTTTGCTGAGCTGGCAACCATCAAATACTTATGTGGTATTTATGTTGTCAATAATAGCAATAATGAATCTGACTATTTTTGTAAATGTGAATGTGCCTCTGTAATGGTAGTCTTGACAGCCAGATTACATCTGTAATGATGTAACAGCTAGTTAAACACAGGCAGAGAGAGCAAAAGAGAGAGAGATGGAGAGAGGCTGTCTGAACAGCTGACTGGAGGCCTGCCTTAATACTCACTGACAGAAACAAGCAGAATTGGGCAAGCGTTGAGAACCACTGGCACATACAGTATGCAGAGTTAGAAATTCTTTTTTTTTTACCAGAACTTTTGATTTGGGAGGAGGAATTAGCTTTCACCTTAGTTAAGCATGCATCTTTTTGATGACAGTCATCTGATTCCTACTGATTTTCAAGCAGTGGCTTTACAGTTTGCATTCTGATGCCTTCATCACAGTAATCAGGGAATGGATCCATAAAGAATTCATGAATATCTTTTTATCAAACGTCATATGCATGATGGTTTGACATCATGGAATAATAAAATAAGTTTCACAAGCAAACTAGATTTTCTTTCATCTTAACCAGCAGCTTCTTTATATAAAAGAAATTTATTTCAAGTAAAGATCAAATGGTACAAACTCGGAGCACTTATAAATAATAATATTCAAAACTACTGGAAAACTGACCAGGCAGCCCAAATGACCAGTAGTAGACACAGCTTTGAAATTAACCATAATGTTTATCATGTGAGGCATGGATAACACAGGCCACAGAGGCCCTCTATTAATGTTATTTCTAATATGATTATCAGTCTGGAAAAACTCTGGATAATAAAATAATAGGATTACGGAGACCCTAGTGCTATATTGGCTGTTGCCAGGGTTATGCTGAAGTGTCTGTTGTATTCAGGATCACAAGCTTTCTGAATCACAAGACAATGTGGTAATTTGGTTTGTATATGGATCATTAGAAACTCAAGTTTCAAATAAAATGGGATAGATAATGTAATAGTACGTTTTGTTATTTACCTGCAGTTTAGAGTTGGTTCACTGAATTAGTAAACAAAACGGGTATTTGGAGATGGAAAGTATGTAATTTTTCATACAGTGATGAATAAGGTAGGTTTGCATTTTTGGTAATCTTTTTAAAAGAAATTGATTTTGAATTTATGTTATATTCCTTCAATATTTGTATATTTAATATATTTAAAGACATTCATAGTATGGATATATTGATATTCAAGACATGTTTCTGTGACAAAAGATTTAATTCTGCTGATTTTGGTGTTGAAATAACAGCACTATTTTACTCTCTCTCTCTCTCTCTCTCTCTCTCTCTCTCTCTCTCTCTCTCTCTCTCTCTCTCTCTCTCTCTCTCAAGCAATTCAATACAATTACACTGCCTGGTTCATATTACAAATACACAATGCTTATAAACCACCCCATTAAACTATCATCTTCTTTGTATTCTTGTGGGGGTATCTTATTACTTGTAGTCTACTGTCTATTGTGTGACAAGTGGATTCAGACTAGGACTGCCTAAGACCGGATATTGGACCAACTTGCCCCACTAAATTAACAGATTGACTATTGAGTGATATGAGTATTTGAATGCCAGTGTAATCAAGATTTCTGATGCTGCGAGTACTAAGTCTTAATATTGTGTTTAAGTTGTCCATGAATTAAAACAAAGAAAACAAAACAACATCATTTATTATAAAGTGTGCTTGTGAATTGTCATATTGCGAAATGAGCTGGAGGCCCCAGAGGAAAAGTTTGATAGGTAGATTAAAGGTTTTTCTTGAGTTCGTGCACAACAGTGTTTCCATCATGGGTCGCTAATGCAGTAAAAAGAGAACTAGGGACTATGGCGAATAATGTAAAAATAAACCGTTATGATAAAATATGGTTACTGTACCTGGTTCAGGGAGAGGTATGATGATGGTGATGATGATGATGATGATCCTCTTCTTAAAATAACATTGCATATGAGTTTATTTGTAAATATGTTCAATTTTTTTTCACATTAAGGGTGTAGTATTTCATCCATGGAAATAGGAACAACTGATGCGTAAGGACACCACCATAGAAGTTGATACATTATTAAGCAGAGCAAAGGCAGACGTGATGTTGCTGATATTACCAGTCCCAAGATTTACTGTTATCTGGGCTGCATCATAAATTTGGTTATTTCAGAAAGATGTGCTCTAACACCATTTTCGCACCAGAGATAATATGAAACACACGTAAAGAGAAAATATCATTGAAAAAAAAAATGGGAGAAAATGATTTGTTTTTTTGGCATTCCATAACCCTGGGAACTTCAAGGTACTCACTAGGTAAGTTTTACTTGACTGCTCATCATCTGTGGCACTGTAGTTTTTTTTTTTTTTTGGATCCACTGAGATAAAAATGCTCAGTTTGTAAGTTAAAACCTTGGAAGTGTGACAGAGCATTGTTGGTAGAAGAGACACTTGACAAAGAGACCACTGCAGAGAAAAAAAGAAAAAAGGGAAACTCAAGCGCAGACATTAAAAGAGCTCAGTTAAACACAAAAGGCATTTTTTTTTCATAAAAAGACTCTGGTGGGCCATTTTTTCCCTCTATTCTTTTCATTTGTATAGGTTTAAGTTTGTAAAAAAGGTATTTGCAAGGTGCCAAAAAATAACTTCTAGAATTGCAGAAATAAGATGAATACTGTTACACCAGATCCTCCAACTCTCCTCGTCTTGGATATAGTAACTATCAATAACATGGCAGAAAATAGCCAACTGAAGGTATGTCTGTGTCATTAAGATTGATTAGCACTCTGACTAAAATCAGCTCTTAGACACAACAGCGGGGCAGCAGATAGACTAAATCAATGAACTGACTCCTGGAATCCAAGTCAGATCCTGAGTAGGCAAGGCACGCAGGTTCAGCACTGGCATTGGGATCTCCTGGAAAGAGAAATTTCCTAGGAATCTGAATGGCAAACTCTAGTTGCAAGGTAATCTATGAGGAGGTTAACTTAAAAACAGCACAGGTATTTTTGTTGGTTAAAAGTATTTTTTTCTCCCACAAGGCAGTGTGCAGCACCAAGTGAGGTAAAATTAGAGCATTCTAGAGAACAAATTCCTAGGAATTTAGATCTTGACAGATAAGCTATATATAAATAGATATTTGTAAAGCTCAGCATGGATAATCTCCACTGCCATGGGTAGGTTCTTAGACACAGCACGAGGTCATATTTACTCTAAGGAATGTAACTTTGTTCTGAAAGTGGGAGTTAGATACTCCGTTTTAGGTAAAACTATGCAACAAAAAGTGAGATACTAGGCATTTGGTGGAGCAAATGGAAATATTATTTATCAGTAATCTTCTTTCTTGGGAAAATAAGGAAAATGTACCCTCTTGTATTTAAAAGAGGATTCACTGAGTACAAGAATAGTGCTGGAGAGAAGAAAATGATAGTCTGCTCTAAATAAGCTGGGGAAATATTATGGATACCGTAGATTAGTGGCTGGCTTTTAGAGCAGGAGACAGTGTTTGCTATGTTAGCTGGTGAAATATGCATAAGGCCAATTGATTGGTGGGCATATAGTAGCCTTCATGTTAAAATGATATTCTGATATTGAGTCTAAATGAAAACTTTGCTCTCTGTTAAGCACCATCGCATGATTATGTTGAAGACCTTGTGTGTGTAGAAAGAAAATTAACAATTTGAAGAAGCATTATTGTTGACTATGTGACAGAAACGACAGACGTGATGCCTATAGTTCTGAAGTTTTCCAACCAACCAATCCCCCCCCCCCCCCAAGCTCACCCCATTTCTTACACCTCATCATCACAGTCCATCTATAAAGGCCAACAACTCTCTTTCTGTGCCAGCCTCCATTTTTAGTGGACACAGACACTGGATAGCCTGTCCAGTAGTTTGAGTTCAATATATTCAGTACATAAAACTGTCACTGGGTACATGTACTTTGTCTGGGGCAGTGTGTCAAGTGAACCATTCAGACAATAATTCCCCTGCAAACCCCCCACCCCCCCACCCCTCCCTCAGCCAAATCAACTTTACAAGTGTTAGAAACATCTTCCAGTTAAACTTTACAGACATCCCAATAGACAGAAGAGAGTGCATGCATCAGCTAAGTGCTTTCTATGTATTATTCAGTCTGGGCTGAGAAGCAATGGAGCACTTAGTTGCCATGCAATGTTAGGTGATGGTTTATTGCAGGGATAAAGGGAAGTGACAAGCACTGACTTCTACTGTCTCTTGTACTTACTGTAGCATGGTCTGCTGTAGTTCAAGTAATCTGGTTCTAGCTGTCCCATTTTATGTTTGTTTTTTGTATTCAGTGAGCTTGCTACAGTCTGAAAGGATTGTGTGCACTGTCACTGCCTTGTCAAGTCTTGCATGCTTTGCATGGGACATGTGTTTTGGTGCCTTCATATTGGTAGTTGCAGTTGAGGTTGGTGCTCTGAAAAAAAAAAGAAGACAGCAGCATTTTGGCGTGTGCTGACTGTGGTGCTGTTAAAGGGACACACATTGGTGTAATAGTTAAATCAAATTTTTAGAGAGCCTGTCCAGTCAAAACAGCAGTGTGATGGGTCATTTCAGTGGGCATGCATTGTCAAATTCCTTCATTTTATAGCAGAGGTTCATGCATGCACAGTTTATGGAATTATGGCTTTCTTTCTAGCTCTAGCATATTTTAAAAACATCATAGACAGTAAAAAGAGGAACAGTGTATTATTTAAACTTCACAAGTTTTAACAGTTTTTACTGTTATATTGATAATATTATAACAGGAAAAAACATTTAAAGGTTATATTTTGAGGTCATTAAACTTTTTTGTTTGAAAACTTACTAGTTTTGAATTAGGAAGTGGCGTATTAAAATTATTTTTGGCATTTGGCATGTGCTTGAATCTGACAACTGCTGTGGGAGGTCTCTTATTGTTCTGTTGTTATGTAATTTATTAGAAAAACAATATGTTTTAAGTTTTTTAACATCCTTTGTGGTAAAGAGTCATGTATTTCTTTAGCAATTAATAACACATGTGAGTCAAAAACAGAGAGTTTAACAGGGTAAAAAAGAGGGAGAAAGAGAGAATTTTACTCCTTTCATCTTTCATTTTAAACTAAGTCTTTAAATAATGAATAAAAAGAACATGTCAGATACAGCCTATTTGTTTTTACTTACTAGTAAAGTAATGAAGCAAGCCAGTGTGGCATGCATGTGGGCAGGCACAATACTGACCTATTGGACAACATGTATAATTATCATATTTGTACATTGAACAGTCTAGATTCAGCTTAGACAACAGCATTATACATTTTATAGTCTAGATTCACCCAGGGATATTATATAGTTTACAGCAGACAACAGCGATCTTGAGTGTGCATAACCTTCTAGAAGTAACATATCTTGGGCAGATCAAAGCTATCCTTGGCCCAGCCTTATACAAACTCTACCAGTCGGATGCTGTACGTACCACATGCTAGATCAGACCCGGCAGCCAAGTCAGCTGCCAAGTGATGAGCTTCACATTGGAGCAGTATTACAGAACAGATAGACGACAGAGTTTGGTCTTCCTTTAACTAGATTTGTAGATTTCTATTGGGAGAATTCGGATTTGTTGCTTGTGATAGTCAATGTGAACTTGTTTTGCACATGGCTGGCTACCTTTGATTGAAGAAGGATTGAAGATCTATACACTTACATTGTTGTTGAGGAAGCTGTGGATTTTAGCTTATATCAGGATGACAGATACAGAAATGGGTATGCTTTTTTTTTATCAGCGTGTGGGTGTGGATGAATGTATACATTTATGTGCCCACAGTGCATGTGTGTATGTGCACATGCATACATGTGTCATGCTGCAGCTGTGGTCTTACCAGTCCAATAGTTATTACTAGTAATATATCCTTAAAGTTTGCTTGACTTTACCCTCTGCTGGTGCACCTATAGTCTAATATCAATTGTGGCTTTTTTTGCAGCAGAGGACTGCAAGACTGGGATCTATATAATGTTGTATATACGTAAGATATGTTGTTAACTTAAGTAAAGATCTTTAATATAATTTTAATATAAAATGTAGTGCAGAGATAACTGATATATATACACCAATAATTAAGAAAAACTAAAGCTGTACATAGTACTTGCCTTATCAGGCTTAAAATATATCATCACCTCAGCTGTTGATTTGTTCTTCACTTTACTGATTTGATTGACCGTTTATTGAGAACAATCTCATTCCAATTGTAAATTTTTGTTGTAACTGAGTAACTAAGAAGTATTCACAAATCAGTACATTATAAAAAGATAGAAATGTTAGCTACATGTCTTAGGACCATTGGATGCTGAAAATCTTGAACCAATTAACATGTTAAAATGATAAGGAATTTGTTTATGCTTAAAAAACACCTTTGGGCTGCCTGGAAAAGACCACGTTGCTTCCTGTCTGGTACTTTATCAACAGATACTATAACATCAACCAGGCTGAAACCTACTTGTATATAAACCCCGAAGGTGTGTCTGCTATTACCTCACAATTTGGATGAGATCTCACAAGAAATTCAAGGTATTCGAAGATGGGATATACTTTTGCCTCAGAGTGATTTTTTTTCATGCCAGTTAAAAAAAAAAACAAAAAAAAAAACAGGAAATATCACTGCTGTTGCTGAGTCTGTTACAACCCCAATATTGGAAAATATCTCACAAAAAAATCCAAGAAATTCTAATACAGGATATATATTTTTGCCTCATAGTCAAAGTAACTTTTTTTCATGCCAATAACAACCCAGTTGCACACATGCAGAGATAACAGGGTTTGTTTATCAGTTTTGTTCTGTTACATTATACCACTGGTTATGTAGTAAGTATTCATCTCAAGGGCCTTCTCTAGAACCAAGAAAGTTCTGCAAATGGATTTCCAAGGATTTTTACATTTCATACACATTACTGGCCCAGTAAAGTAAAGTGGAAGATCAGAGTGAAGGTTTTTTTATAGGGAGTAACAGACCAGGCTGGCTATCATATACACTGATAAACAGCAAGTTCTTCCTTGAATGTCAAGCATGGTTTCTCTCTGTGTCTGCTTCAAACAAAGATGGAAGAAGATGTGCATCTGCTGGTAGCTGTGTAGGGTCGTATTCATGCCAAGGCTATCTTAGACAGCTAGTAGTCTAACTTAGGTCACCAGCTGCATGTGTATGGATGTATTCAAACCAGGACTGACTTAGATAGCTAGTCATCTAACTTAAAGTCATCAGCTGCATAGGCCAAGTTCACAACAGGACTTGCTTAGTTAGCTAATAGTTGACCGGCTTGCCACAGGATTTCAAACTCCAAAGTGAAAGAGGGGTCCTAATGTGACTGAGTCATCTTGGTAAGATCACTAAGTCTGTTTCTGGGCTAAGTTGTTCTAGTTGTGAATGCTACCTTGGACTCACCTGTCTGGTCAGTTTATTTCTGGGAAGTTTCTCTTCAGTCATCTGCAGCACGTAATTCAACTGACCATTTTTCTTGTAGAAAAGAGGCTTCAAAGAGTACCTTAAAGATTGGTATTCTAGGAATTAATTTTTTTCTTAAAATGTCACATAATTTTTTGCCTTTTACTTGTCATTTCCGGAAATAATTGTACATAAAAACAAAAAAATGTGTTTATATGTGATATTATATGTGAAAAGTGCTTGCTAAAGTGTAATTTCAGCATGCAGTTTGTTAGTTCTTAGGCAATTTGCAAGTCACAGCCTGTGGTCACTGAAACAAGTGACCTTTCATCACTTTCACAGTAATTTGATTTAGTATTTTAATGATTGGTCACTTCCTAGTTTTTTGCTATGTAAAGCATGTGTGTGTGTCAGAGGCCATCTGTGGATTGCCTTTGAGAGCCGAAAACCTTTTGCCAAAGGAAGCATGCAGCATAAAAAATGGCATTGACCTTTTTTCCAAAGTTTTTGTGTGATATACTGATCTGATTATTAGGGTTTTGTTTAGGAAAGGGATGGTTTATTGAGGTGCTTCATGCAAGTAAATATGAATGTGTTGCGTCACAGATGAATAATTTAGTAAACAATTGCTCTCATTATTTTCGCAAACCAAATTAAAGTACTTTTTTTCTATCAAGTATGATGTTTTTTTAAATTGTGATAATTCCAGTTTATTTAAAAAAGAAGCAATTGTTATAAACACATATTTCCATCTCATATCTGTACTATCCATTGTACACATTTATAGGTATAGGTAAGTGTTATTAATAAACCCAGATGTGAAACTTGAGTTAACAGTGCTTGAACATGACATATTTTCTTTTTGACCAGGTTCCACCCACATGACTTTTTGAGATAGGACCCTAGAGTGAAGCTGGACTGGGACAGGATTATTATACTTCCTTGTGTGCTACAAAGTCTGCAGGTTTTGGAGCTGATTTTGGAGCTGATTCAGGGGACTATTGACTGTAGCTTGTAAGGGATTCTTTTACCTTTCTAGTACACACAACAAGAACTCTTGCACTATCGGCAAGGGAGGTGTCTCAGACTGACCAGAGTCTGACATCAAGTCTGCACTGCAGGTCAGTGAAACTGCAAATATTAACATAAGGATTATTACTATAACAGAAGAAATCACCACCTAGGGATACAAACTACCCCAAATATATACTGCAGTGACTGGATGACCTGTGGTCAAGAAAACTGAAGACACATACCAGGTGAGTGTCCATCATTACACCTTGCAGTGACCACTGTCATTGTTGATGTGTTTTTCATGTGCTACTGAAATTGACTTGATGTTGAAATTTTGTGGAGTGAATCTTGTGTAATATTTTTGTTTTGATTATTTTGTCAAAATTGATAAATGTTATTGATATATGCAGCATTAAAAATAAATGGTGTGCATGTTTGTGTGTGTGCGTGTGTGCGTGCAAATGTATATATTTAGATGTGCATATGCTTTGTGAAAATACTTATCCTGTATATAGTTGAAGCCAGTGATGGGCTGCAGGACCAACAAAACGATTTATCATTAATCCCAGATTTTTTCAAGCTAAAGCAAAAGGAAATAGATAAACCAAATCCTTATAGCTCTAGTCATATGATGTAAAGTTAACCCATAGTGTTATAGGACAATCTTTGTAAAACTTGTTCCTTGTTTCAACTGGGAAATCACAGCTGTATGATGCCATCTGTTCTAAGAGCTGGTAATATGGTGTAATATTTCTATATAAACTCACAGTTATTAGGCCTGTACTGCAGCTAAAATATTCATCTATCACTAAGTGGCCAATGATTATTTTCACAGCAAATCAATGGGAGATGTTACAGATTGTAATCTTTGAAGTTCAGAAATGGAAACATCTAGTATGATTGCTTAATATTGCCATTGCTCAGGGCTGAGCTTTTGTTTGTGGCTTTAATTGAAAAAGTAATTAGCCAGGATTCCCTATTAATCACTATCATACATTTGATCGATCATTAGTTGAGCGATAACTGAGGTTTCTAATTCAGTTTTAAATTCAGCCTGTGTGTGTGTGTGTGTGTGTGTGTGTGGGGGGGGGGGGGGGGGGGGGCATCACGTTTGTAAAGTGAATGTTGGAATGACTCAAATGCAGTCTAAATTTTTGTTAAATTTTGTCACTGTTGGTTGTAAGAACTATAAACATTGTTGGACATTTTTTTCACATTTGATAAAAGTTCAAAATCATTCCATTCTTCTTATGCCTTTATAAGAGATATTATGCTATCTGAAGAAAAAAGCAAGTTGTTATAGATGATGGAATGTGCTCAGTGTGATAATGTCCAAATTGCCTGGTCTTCCACCATACCTCTAGTGTGATTGATATCCTGCTTTGTGATGCAGGTTTATTATGGATGAGTCCGGATGGTGCTTATGACAGTTCTCAATGAAAAATACCCCAATGCCTCAGTTCTTTTGCATTGTTATGTCTGTGTCTCCCAGGAAATGAACCCAATTTTGCGGTGACTGTACTTGAAAAGTTGCCCTTAACTGATACAAATTGAGTCTGTTATAGGCTGCGTTCAGGGCCATTTTAAATAAAATTGTTTTAAGACTTTATTTCAGGAAGTAGATAGGTTAATTACCCTCCCAATGTTGTCAGCTACCATTTATTAGACCATCAGCTTTATTTTGAAATGAAATTAAATGAAAGAAGAGGTAGGGGATGAGGAGCAGTGGTGATGATGGGGGGAGGGGGGGGGGCATTTAAACCATCTCCTTCCTCAAGTTGATCCAAAAATGGTTTTAGTTTAAAAAGTGCTGAAGTCTCCCACTAGGTTGGTTTATATTGCATGAACCTCTGCTTCCTGAACTCTGCCACTGTTCATTGAGGTAGGTTAACTACATCATTGAGGAACATGCAGTTATTTCCTGTGCTGTTCCCATCCAGGCTGGTTGGAATTGTTCTGATAATCCATAATCAGAAACTTCATTTGACCAGAAAATGAATTGATCATTTACTTCCCATTTGGTTGACGGAGAACGGTCTTCAGGTACAGCAACTTGGTAGATAGATAACTGACATTAGAATTATAGAGTAGAGCAATTTGTCTGTTTTTCTATTGAGCTTCATCTTGGCAAAGATCATGATTTGTTAAATTAATCACCAGTGTGTGTATGTATACTGTTGTGATTTACTATGATCGGTATACTGGAATTGCATGTTAAAAGAGTATTGAGAATATTACATTATTGTATAGAAAGAAACCAAGAAAGAAACCAATATGAGATGTACGTGTACCAATATTAATTATTAATTCTTTGCACTTGATCAGTAGAGGACGGAAGAAGATGATATTATTACACACTTATAAAATAAAGGTCAGCTATGAGGTGTTGTGCACCAGACATATTTGCTCAGGACAATGTTTACTGTAAGGAGTGAGGAATTTCTATGACCATTGTGACACTGTATCGATACTGAGATGCGTCTTTCCACTTTCCAGTGAAAACATCACCACTGTATATTGATAAACCTTTATTATAAATATGACAGATCAAATGAAAGAATAACACGGCCAAATATAACTTGATTGTGCTTCGCCTATGGAAAAGAAAGATGAGAAGGACATTTTGAGAGCTTGATCAGTGTTTATATTGGAGATGATAAAAGTTTGTGGTGCATTTAGACACGAGGATGAAGCCAGATTGAATAAGGTTTTGGTAAAGTCGTAAAACATAAAACATAACATGTCTGTAGTTAGCATTTTTTTTTTTTTTGAAAAGTGGACCTTTATTTGTGAAACATGGGTATGCCTCTGTACTGCTTGAGAAATGGCATAAAATCTTGATCAAATTTTGATTCAGAGCATATCTTTTCTTAGCCGAAGGTTGGTTCTTTTGACCCCCCCTCCCCTTCCCTGCATAGTAACTATTGCAAAAAGAATAGATGTCTTATTTTCAACAAGTCTTCTTTTTTTTTCATCCCTCTCTGGGCATCTGCTCCACAGTTAATCACTTCATTGGTGTTGTATCCAGGTGTTTTCAAGCAGTTCAATTTTGTTTAGTGAGTTGTTTCATCTGATGGTGCCTCTTAGACTTAAAATGGTCAATATTCATGTCTGAACACACCTCTAGTAAAATATCTGTCCTTTTGTGCAATGTTTTTTTTTCTCCATCTCAAGTTAAGTCAAGAGTTCAAACATCCCATTACATGTAAATGCTTTCAGGTGTACTTCAAATTTTCCGGAGTTGATTTAATCACTTTGGACTAATTTCTGAAAAATTAAGAGTTTATCTGAACCAGTTTTCTGTAATCACAAGAAATAATTTTGAAAACAAACATGGAGCAAATCATAGGGTCCTGTTTATGAGCTTGTATTTACTGATGTCTTTGTTGCTTAGCAACTTAATTTTTAAAGAATGCTCAGGAATTTATTGTTCCAGTAAACCTTTGCTTTCTACCAGTTAATCAGGGACTCCCTTAGGGCCGTAGGCCTCAATTATCCAAGTTAGGGCAATCAATAAACTCATACCCCTCACCAATAGCACAACAACAGTCTTATTGCCCATATGTACATGTTAATTTCTATACTGAGTATTCTGTGGCCCTGAAAATGAATTCTACAAAAAAGAATCCCAGGTGCTCTCAATTTAAACCAAATTGGATGAAATCGACAGTTTTCATTAATCAGTTACCTTGGTCACTAGCTGACATTTTATTTTACTGGATAGTTTTGGATTTCAAGGTTTATTTTATGTCCTCTGAACTTCAGAGCTTCCTGTGGGCCCCAGGGGTTACACACACACAGATGTACAGGAGTCCTCTTCTATATTCTACATACAGACCAGCTGTCTTAGTAGGAGGCATTTCATGGATTTTTTTATTGAGAATTGTATGGGAGTCATTTATTTTACCTGCGCATTTTAATACCTTAAAGCAAGTTGATTGAGAAGACGGGCTGGTCATCCTGAATTAAGGGAAGAAATTAGTTAATGTCTGTAAAGCTGTACCGTGTGCCTGTGTTTTAAGTAGATTTTTACTGACCAGTGTCTGTTGTCAGATTTACCTGTACAAATTGTATCTTGAAGATCGAGTTGGTCATTTTGGAGGGAAGAGTGCTGATCGTTACTGGAGAGTTTAGTTTTAGAACTAAACCAAGAGACATTGATGGATTTTTAATAACATTGGACAGTTTTTACCTGTGATGTTATAGTTTGTAACCTGAAGCTCAAGAGGTGTTGGAAATGATAAAATGAGCTGCTCCTCTTTGAATGAAGATATTTTTATGAACTTAAAAGGTGAGTCAGAACAAAATATGTTACTTAAATGAACATTATTAGGAGTTAAATGTTAAAATTATGTATGAAAAGCATGCACATTTGCTTCACTGATGCTCGATATTAAATAGTTCATATTTTGTGTTTGCTTAATTTTTCTAATATTTTCTCATTGCAGATGAAACTGAATGGTACATATAGTTCATATCATTCTTCTTGTGTCCTGGATTTTTATTTTGAAAAATCGTCTCGAAAAACCAAGAGAATATCAGTTTAATTGTAGAAAAGGGTTAAAAAACAGAAATGATTGGTAAACCTTGAGGCATGTTTGTACTTGACAAAATATGGAATTTAGAAGGTATTAGTTTTGGACAATCTTCTAGCCTCGGTATTTGATGTAATGATGATGTAAGGTAAAATGGCTTAGTGCTGCTACTCATTTTGTGCTAAATGTGAAGTATTACAGGTACAAATATGAACCAGAAGGAAAATGTGGAATAACTTACTAAGTCTCACATACTTACATGCATTAATTTCAATTTTTACCATATGTGATTCAGTTTTCACATGTTAATCCTGTTGAGCATTGTCAAATTTTTTTTTTTTTTTTTTTTTGTTTAGTTACCAAAATAATTGAAATTTTTACTTTTTCAGGATTGAGTTGAATAAAACAATAGTCAATTGAATAAATAGATGTAAATTCAAAAGATGTTATTAATATTAAGGCCATATCTCTGAGTTAAAGTATTTGCCAAGTTCTACATGTATAAGGACCAAAGGCGGAAAGGGGGGGGAGAGGTTGAAAGAACCACCCTTTTGACTAGAAAAGCTTTACTCTAAATCAAATTTTGATCTAGGTTCTATGCCATTTGTCAAGCTGGGTCAACTCAGAGGGAGTTAAAAGGTCAACTCTTCTCTGAAAAAGACCCCCCCCCCTTGAAGTTCTTGGCTACAGGCATGTTTATACCTGTATAACATTCTTGATCCTACCTTATCTTGTCCATCTGACTGAGCAGTGAGGTTACCAGTTTGTTAGATTGCTTAAAGGTCTAGGCTCTATCAATTTCATGCCTGGTATGCTCCCACATTGCCAGTGAAGCTGATAGGAAACAGTAGACTGTCTATGTGTATACCTTTAGCTTCTCAGCCCTATATAATGGCCACTTGGCCTCATGAAACTACCAGTCCAAATCAAAATTAACTAGTCTGAAGATGAAATCTGTAGATAATAGAATAATGTTCTGTGGCAACTGATCAAATTCCCAGTATTCCAGTGGGACAAGTAACTTTGAAAATGCAATTCTTTTATTAGTCTGTCATCCAGTCCATTGGTCAGTTCTCTTGGGTCAGACTGGACTGGACTGGGCACTGATGAAAAGAAATATAGGCATTTGAAAAATGAATTCAGAAAAAGAACCATTCAGTTTCTGAAATATGAATTCAGAAAGAGAATCCTTCATTTTTTTGCTGTTGTCTGATACTCTTTCCTAAATGTTGAAGGCTGCATAATAATGTTTTGCTATTAAAAAAAGGTTTGGCCTGTAGTGAACCACTTGGTTTTAAAAAATGCAAACTGTTACGATTGATACCAGTACACTGGGTGTAATAGAAATTCAGAAATTCATCTTGAAAATTATTGGTTTATCCCCCTCCTCTTTCTGTATTGTAAAAAGTGTTGTTCACATGTATAATATGGTGCTTGTATTACAATTATGTGCTTGTATAATATACGGGCTACTTGTATGTAGTAACCAATTTATACAAAGGAAGTGATCAAAGTTCATTATGAGTATCGCGTGCTACAATAGCATATAGTTCTCTATAGTTCTAACTCCATGATAGAAACGCCCCTTTCCGCTGATTACAATCTCACAAATACACCGCTCGCACTAAATAAGGACCTTAAAATCACCTTAGTGAATGGCACCTGTGTATCTAGAGCTATATTTACATGTTTGATGATTTCTTGAGCTTCAACTTACATAAATTGCAGGAAACTTTTTTTTAAACCAGACCAAGTGTGCTGTGGGTAGCTAGCCATTGTGGATTTTTGATGGTGTCTGAAAATGGGCAGCTAGTCATGAGTGTGCATAGGTTCTTCCTCAGGAAAATCTTTTAATGAAATAAATAATTAATTTTTTTTAAAAAGATAGGCTATTTTTTCGCTTAAGGCTATTTTTCACTCAAGAATACGGAGGGAAAGAGGGCACAGGAATTTTTTTCACTTGTAAATATACCATACCTACTGTGAGTTTCAGACTCAGTCATGCCACCTGCTTTATTTTCAGACCTCTGTATTTACCCCCTTAGAGATGAATGCCTTATTGAAAAAGCTGGCATGCATCAAATTTAAAACTCAGGGTTGCTGTTTGAGCATAGTGAGGGAACTTTTTGTAGCAGCCCCCTATCCTAAACCCCCCCCCCATCCCTGCTCCCCAATTCTAGAACCATCTGTGATGCTGAGATCAGTTTTTATCTTATCTCCATCTCATCCGTTTAGATGGGATTTAATGGTGTTTTAATGATTCAAATTGATACCAGAGGAGGGAAGGCTATGAGACCAGGTGAGTTGATGTGGCCGTGTTGGTGGTGGAAGTAGGGAGCAGATACCATCTCTGTACTGAGTTCTTTCAACTCGTACTTCCTTTTCAGGCGTTGAAAAAGAAACATTAGGCTAGATTGTTCTTAGTTTTGCACTGTTGCACTGTGTTTCATTCAGCCTGCACTGTCTACACCCACAGAGAGAGTATTTCATTGATCTGATGTCTTTATTTGTGAATTGGAGGAGACAGGCCGTCTAAATCAGAATGTGACTTGTTATGCATAACCAATCAATCTGTATGATTTGGTCTGCCGCCAAAACTTCAAACAGGACCCAGGGTGCATCCCTAAGGTATGTTCAGATAGATGAGAACAGATCTAGTGTTCTCTGTTAAATATATATGGTAAATTGTGTTAATCAGACAGTAGGTGGGTTAATGCTGAGCTGACAACTTGGGTATTATAGTTTGACTTGAATCAGAACCATCATCCCCATTTAACGTTTCCTCTATATATCATATCAGTATTATGTAATAAGTGAATTGTATGTTTTATTTTATGCAGTCTGTTTATATCCTAGTTCTGCTTTACAAAACAGCCTGTTTCAAAAGTTGATCTTTAGGCTTTTATCGAAAATTTGAGTCAATTTGGTTCAAAGATGAATCTGAAGCCTGCTAAAAAACTGTCATGAAACTTTCAGTCTTTAGCATCCACTATATTTTTTTACCCTTTGTGACACTGTCTCTGTATTCCCATTAAGTGGATCATAACTGATTCATATCTTGCTAGATCAAGGTGCAGTACAATTGTGGGTCTAGCAGATAAGACATCTTCAAAACGCAAGTTCTTTTGTGAAACGATGGCCCATGACATAATAATCGTCTACTTGCAGACGGAACTGATAGTTTTCACCAATGATGGCGTTTCAACAAGCTATCTTGAGCCCTGGATGTTAATAATAAAAATAGTAGGTCACCTTTGCCCTACATTTAGTTAGGATTCATATTCATTCATAAATATTCCCATAGCTTGGCCCACTCCATTCATAGCTGGACTTATCATGATCCAGAAGTGGGTCAATGGTCCGTAAATGTCCTGCAGTTACTGGGATCACTATCTGGATGAAAGGGATTGCAGTATTTATATGGTAGTTATTACACCTGGGGATTTTTACTGATATCTATGATTGGAATAGAATTTTAAGCTGATGCTTACAAAACCAGGGATGGTACAGGTCAGTTCATTTATAAATACAGATTGTAAGTTTATGATTTTAGAACTAATTATTAGTTTCTGCACCTCTCACATTGAATATTACTCGCATATCAGTGTAGAGGTTCTGTATGACAGCTTTGAGGTTCACTTCATTTTGGGGTTTTTAACAGGTTTTGACGTATTTGTGATCTTCTACCAAGATCTCCCCCCAACCACCACCATAACCTCTCTCTCTCTCTCTCTCTCTCTCTCTCTCTTTTTCTCTCTCTCTCTCTCTCTCTCTCTCTCTCTCTCTCTCTCTCTCATGCATACACACAACCTTTTGCCACAGTGCCCCATACAGTCTCAGATCAACGTATTCCTTGTTGCATCATTACAAAAAACAGTGTCTGTTTTTCCATCTAAATGCTGATCATTATGCTGCCTATAACATGCAACCAAACCCTGCTGTCGGTAGTTGCTCTATGCTAATGGGCATGGCAGGCAAAATGTCAGAGATGTTTTTTTGGTTGATATGTACAACTAGTTATTTTTTCATTTCCTGCAGAGAAGGATAAGGCTACAAGGTGTGCCTTTTAAATTCAATTTTTTTCCCAAAGATTAGAGCCTTGCATTGGCATAGCCATAGTTGATATATTTGTCATACGCTCTATCTAAAAATCCTCACATTTTAAGGACATTAAACATGTTACATGACAGAGAATTGTTCTTAGGACACATATTTACTATTGCTGGTAGAAGTAGGAAAAAAGAAATTGATCAAATATTGTTTAAATTTTCATGTGCCTGTCTGTATGATCCAATTTTCCAACACAGAAACTGCCAAATAATGTTTAACTCAATGAGGCTTGTAAATATGCATTTGTCAAAGCAGTTCATTGTCCACTAATGGTCAGTTGCATAATTAAACAGTGATGTATTTGTGTCCAGTGGACAGTCTGATGACCATTAGTAGATATCACTGAGGAACTAATGATCCATGCAGACTGCCAGGATTTTTATTTATAGAGAAATTTGAGGGATTTTAAGCTAAAGGTGAATCACTGCATGGTGTCATATAGTGAAGGGTGATTGCGTTAGTTGAGATGTTAAATCTACAATGTAAATGTTCTGATGTTGTATCAAGAGCTTCTATTAGGAATATGGACAATGAAATTCAAGGATTTCAAGAAGGGGTGGAGTTTGGGAAATACTTTTTTTTTGTCACCTCCAATGTCTAATTTTAGATATTATGTATTACTTTAGTTTAACTTGGAATCGTTCCTCCTCACTTAGCAATGGATGGAAGGAGAAGGAAGTGGCTTAATCTGTTTTTTTTTTTTTTTTTTTTTTTTTTTATGGGATTATTTGATGAAGGAAAACAGTGCCATTAGATAACCACATTATTGCCATTTGTAAATGTGAAAGTCTTTCATTTAGAAGTTGTGATTCACTTTGTATGTCCAACCCTGATGCGCATCAGTATTCAATTTCCTCAGATGATTATCAAGTTAAGGTAATGAAGAACTGCAGTAGATGGGTTTCTATAATTTAAATGCCTCGTTTCTCATGTTGGTATACATAACTTTTAAATGTGCTAATTCCTAAAGACACCTGGGTTATTTTCTGAGAGATGGGGAAATAGCAAGACCTGGCTTAGACTGATAATGTCCTCTTGGCTCCTAAAAGAAGTTTCATTGTTTTTCACCTTTATAGAGTTGTGTGTGCTACTTCGCATTTTTCATTTGATGTTTGATTATTATGATCACTAAAATGACATACTTCTGTTTTTATTTATTCTTGTGAAAATTATCTTCAGCTTTTGGAAAAAAACTCTAGATTTAATTTAATGCATTAGACAGAATATAATGCTACATACATATTTAGCTACATTAAGTTTGTTTTTAATCATCTTTTACTTACCTTAAAGCTGAGCGTGAGAATTTAACACAGACAGATAATGTTGTCTTTGTTTCCATGGTGACCAGTGAATGCTGCACGATCTGGTTAACATTCTCGTGCACTTTCAAATGGTAATCAAGTCGGTAAGTATTGGATAGTCTTAAGACCCTGTGCAGGTAGACTTCTCAATTGAATGAGATGAGAAGTGCCCAGAGAGAAAGATGCATACTTCTCTATGTTAGTGATTGAGGCGGTAAGTAATAGGTTGAGATATCAAGGTGAAAGGAATTGAATATTTAATGATCTGTCTTTTTAAGATGGAACCTAATTGATCAGCCTATAGATGTCCTGTGTTATTTGCATACTTCTGGTGATGTCTCTAAAATCAAATGATAATGGCTGCATTCATGTTGCTTTGTACAGTACTGGGACTACGTCTAGAATACTATAGAAATTGGGCTATATAGAATATGCAGTCAACAGCTGAAAGGAATTAATTGCATTTGTTTACTATAAAAGTTATAAAGAAAGTGACAGGAACTTCAGGTACTTTGTAGACAACATACTTGTATTCCAGTTGCTGCAGTACAAATTCATCACCAGGCAATTTGTTCCCAAGGTTCTTTGCTTCTGATAAATTAACCAGCATATTTCACATAACGGATGTATTCTCAACATTTAGTTTTTTTCCCCACTTAACACATCTTAGTAAATAACAGCAGGGTTCCATTTTGATTTCATTCTTGACTACAGGTGTACATTTTATCTGATATCAGTTTTCTGGCTTTTTATCAGAATGTGTGAAAGTGATGTGATGTTGATAAGTTGAAAAAGGGATGAATTTCATCACATTTCTTTAAGAAACAAATGTACTTTGAACACAGAATTTTTTCTCAGTGGTAAGTTTTCATAATATTGAGAAAATACTTGCTTATCAGCAACTAAATTATTTTATCTATCAGAACTGTAAAAAATTAATAAATTGGGGGGGGGGGGGTGAAGGATTGGCAAGCCCATCTTGATTTCAGAGGGAAAATGTCTATTTAACCCTCAGACATGTGTCTATCTGTAACATAACCTCCTTAATGTTGTGCTAGTGCTTCACATTATACCTATCTGTCTGGTTATTATCTCAGATTACCCAACCATCCATCATCTGTTGACATAATGAAGTTCCGTGATGCAATCAAGTAATTAGTGAGGGAATATGATATCATATCTTGTCTGGCTGTGATGAATTACTTTTCTGGTTGTGAGTTTCAGATTTGAGTTTTGCTTATTCTGTTAATGTGTGTGGGCTTATTCTTTTCTCTTAAAATAGAAGTCTTGATATAGCAATTTTATTTTTTCAAATTGAAAAAAATTATAAATATATATTTTAGCAAGTGGTGGTTTTTTAGCTTTGGAAATTTTTACTTGATTGATAACTTCATTGCACAGAGAAGACAGCAGGCACCTATTTCATCATGTCTGCAAAAATGCCTCCATTATCATTACAATAATCTAATAGAGGGGGTAAAAACATAAGCTCTGCAGCCTTTATGATTGATATTATTTGGGAATCTATCCTAGTGCTGGAACCGACTTCTAGGAATTTTCAGCAACATCAATACGGATCAGGGATAAAACCCAGTGTGGTGCGGCAGACAGATTAATCTGGATTTCTAAGTCTGGAGATGACCTATTAGCATTACTGACTGGCTGAAGAGGTGGCTCAATGTGGACGAGATTTATGTTGTATAGATAGGAAGAATTTCTTTGCTCTCTAGTTCGTGAATCTTGGTTTATTTTGCTGAGTGCTTTGTTGTCCAACCAGCTGCTTGGCAGTTAGACAAAAGACTGGAATGCAGGTAGGAAATCCATCAAAATTCATGGAAAATCTAGCAGGCATGGTTGCCAGAAGCATAGTTATCAAGTTTTTTTGTGTGTGAATGAATGAAAAGTAATGGAAAATGAAAAGGATTGGTACAGTTGAATGTCACTACTGTAGCTCTTGGCTAATCCTTGCATGTTATGCTTATCTAAACCAGCAAGACTAATGCTGCATTTCAGTTTTCAGTATTGCAAGAATGCAGATAGTAATTCATTAGAGATCATGAAATTTTTATGTCATAGCGTTTTCAAGAATCCGTGATAAATAATGGTGAGCGAAATAATGCTGTTTTGTGTATACCCTTATAAAGCATAGTTCATTAAGGATGAGAGAGATGTTACTGTTTTTATCATTGCCCAAAAAATTGTGATGGCATAGTACATGGGGAATGTATGTTATACTAGAGTGGTAGTTTTTCAAGAACATAGTAAGATGATGGTTTGTCAGATATACACTTTTAGCCAGCAGTTTGGGCTCAGACTGGGTGATCAATTCTGCATTGAAAGGAAAATATATATTTCAGATACAGGGGCCCAGCATTTATCATTAGTGTTATAATTGAATAGATGCAGAAGCCTCTACATTGACTTGTTATTAGGAACTATCAGAAATAATAATTTTGTATTCTAGAGCTTTTTTCTATTTGTGATAGGTGTATTTTTCAAAATTCCTGTTGTTTAATTGGGTGTATATGCATGTGTGTGTGTGTCTGCATGCGTGCGTGCGTACATGCATACTTGTATTCCGTTTTATTTTAAAAAGGAGAAGTCACAGTGGAGAACCTAGAGCGTCACCATGCTGCTGACCACTGACCACTCAGTACAGCCTTTTATCGGTCAGTTTATGGGTAACTCTGTGGTCAGTCTGTGGTCAGTTTCCATGATATCTATGTGGGTAATTCTGAGAAATGGCTAAACTGGTCAACTGTTTTTATGTCAAGAAAAAATCCTACATGAAAAATTTCTTGCAGCTCTGTTTCATGAAATGTATCAGGGTTCCAAATATAGATGTAAAAAGTGCTAGTAAAGGAAATTTCATTAATTATTAATGTCCATTTAAGATTTTTCATTCTCTTTGATGTTTAATTTAGATACAAATGAACCAAAAAAAATTAGACAATGTTGAGCTTGGTTGTCTGTATAGACAACCTCTTAAGGACAGGAATCCATTAACTTGACTCTTACCTATTATTGATGAAGATGTACGATTGTTTATGTTTAGGATTTCCATCCACATAGTTAGAAAATTTGATGAATGACTTATTAATAGGATTAGAGTGATTAAATAGACTCTTTGTTTAGCTGAAAGCTTTTGTTAATTAAAAAAATCAATAAGATTGAATAAAAAAGTGAAGATTCACAAGAGGGAATTTTTGAAGGGGGGAGGTATTATTTTACTTGTGCTGGATAATGAAATTATAGCAGATGAAGTGATGCAGCAGATATCTGGAGAAGAATGGTTTATTTTGATGTGAAAATTTCTTGAAGTGATCACGTAGAGGAAGTACTTGAGATGTCTGGGTCAGTTTAGGGCTCGAGTCAGAAATGTCAGTTATCATACAATATTACATGGGTTATTTTGATACAACTGAAGTATGTGAGCACAAAATGGCTGTAAAATATAATTTCAATGATATTAAGTGTTGTAAGATTGATGTAACTTACATCAGTACTTGGTTATAAAAGAACTGTTGATTAAAACTACGGGTAATCTAGCAAATCTGTGTTGGCATGCAAAAGACTTATAGAGGAACAATATTAAATTTTTGGTTTTCAACCTAGTAGATTTGGACATGGAAAAGAGGATGTGCCGATGATTTGGATATTGAAATTCTATGCAAACCAGTAGGAAGTATGGACATTATTCAGGTTTTGTCCTTTTAATGACAGTTAATTTATTTTCTTTAGAAAAGGGGAAGGGGGGGGGGAGGAGAGAGGGAGAGAAAAGTAGAAACTTGTCCTTATCCACCCATGTAAATTCCGGGTGGATCCTCCATCGCAGAAAATTTGTTTAAATTCAAGTGCTTCACTTTCAAAAAACAATTCAGGTTGATAAAATTTCAGTTAAATAAACACTTATTACAAGCCAGTGATGTATTTTTACATTCATGAGTAACACTTCCTCGGGGTGGAGCTTATCTGGCTAAAAATGAAGACTTGTGTTCACTTGATTTATACCTCTTTGTTATGTTCTACAATTGATTTTTGAATTATATTTTGAAAGGAGAGCAGACATATCAACACAGTTGTTTAGTAAATATGATTTATTACAATTTGGAACATCTGTTTTACTAAAAGACAAACCTTACGATTCATGGAGCAATGCTGTTAGAAATAAGTGAGTAAATAACACAATAAATCTCCCTATGCCAAAACTTATAGTACACATTCAGTTTATTCCTATGTTTAAGGATCAGACCTATAATACCATGACGTGTTTATGTAACATTCTTAAGTATTTACCTGGAAGGCTACATGTCTTAGCATCTTGCCATTGAAATACAGGTTTTCTCCAAATCTACCCATTTAAAATTCGCAGGGTTTTTCATATATTCAAAATATTTTGTATGTGAAATGTATGGTCACCAAAATCGTCTCGTTTGTTAGTCCTGGGATTTTTTTAAACCCATCTTTTATGAGCTCTGTACGTTGACTGTACAGCAACACCTATTACAAAAAGTATCAATTTAGTCAAAGAAAACTAAGAGGGGTTTTATATTTATTGATTTTTAAAAGGCTTTGTATTAAAAAGTTATCATTCAAAAAAGATTAAAAAATAGAAAATAAAAAAGGACAAACTTAAGAAAAAAAAAAAAGAAATATTCAGTTTATTGACTAACACAGAAGCCATGTGGCAATAAGTACATCTCTACAGTACTTAGATAATTACAGTGTACCTCATATTGCTGCAGACACTTCAACTGAATACCTGGCCATACCTGTATTAAGTAATTACTGTCCCTTCACACCAATTATTAGTGAGATGAAGTGCATTAATGACTACCCGTGTCCAGTAACTGGGCAGTCAGACTGAGGCACCATTAAGTACTCTCTGCAGGTAGAGGTTTGGACACTTCGAAAGCTTCAAAGGAATCCTATCATAGTTTCTGTGTCTGTGTAGAGAGGTAGGTAGAATACTAATATAAGAGGTATATCAAGGAGCACAATTTGAAAACTGTGACTGCAAAATATACACTTATGAACAGATTGTATTGAGAGATGTGTTGTAATGTGGAGAATGTCTTTAGGATGCTTAATTTTCTGGAGCGTTATTAGCACCTCAGCTCTTCAGTAACCTAAGGTTTGCTATTTTTAAATGATTTTAAAAAAGATAATTTTTGCAATCAGCAGGAATGAACTACATTTTCTTTAATTTCAAGGTACATTGTACCATTCACTCTGTGAATATTTAGAATGAAAGTATTTTGACATAACATATATATCAAAGATGAAACATCATAAAGAGGAGCATGGTATAACATCATCTCGTGACAGGAGATGTGAGAAGGATGTTTTGTATCTTTTTCTGTTCTCTATAGGTTAAGTCCACCCTTTGGTCAAAAGTTCTGTCATAGAGCAGACTACAAAACCCATACCACATTAAATATGTGAGTAATTGCCTGATCACTGCATTGCCCCAAACCACCCAAATGTTTACATCATCACTGGTCCATGGGTTATGTAAAAAATTGGTCCCATTTGTTTGTAACTTGTAAGTATTGACTTTTGTCTTGATGTGACTTTAGCTTTAATTGGTTTATTCTTTAGTTATCGATGTTTCTCCCTATATCATGAAAATGTTTTTTTATCATAAAACATGAGTAAAAGAAGTAAGGTAAAACATAACTCGATAGTTAACATTATGAAAAAAACATTTTGAAAATGTTATTTTTGTTGACATATCTTGCTTTTAGTTAATGTTCTTATCAGAAAATTTGTCTCGAACTCAACCAGGCCTAAGAATTGCTTTTCCAAAGAATACATCATTGACTTTTTTTTTGAATTAAAAAAATGGCTGTAATTTTGGACGTGGCATTTGCAGTATTGTCATGCCTTGTGAATAGCTGCATGCCACAAATTTCTTTTTAACTGCTGAGAATAGATTGAGTTTTTATTCCCCTCACAATCCCCTACTGTTCAGGTTATAAAGTGAGGAATGCCAGGGCCCCAGGTACATGCTTTGATTATCTTAGATAAAATGTGCATGTCAAGCTTTTATAACAGTGATTCAGACAATGATTATTACATAGTAAAACTTGCACTCATTTCATTGTTGTTTTATTTTCCTTAATTAATTGGAGTTTTTTTTTTTTTTTTTTTTTTGATTTATAATAATTGTTAATTTACTGGCATACTAGTCAGGTTAAAGGAGATAAAAGAAAGTTGATGAATACATATTTTACTTTCCTTTGTTAACATGATGTGTACACTCACATGTAACAAAATGACACAACATTTTTCCTCATACTGATAATGCCAGATGGCTACTGAATGAAACAATATTATTTATAGTTTATAGAATTTGAAATCAGAATGGAGAACACAAGAATCATTTAGAGTAAGCTCTTCATTGTCAATGTCTTGAATGAAGTCATTACAAATTTTACAATAAATTAAGATGTTGTAAAATCCAAGAAGGGGTATAAAGTTATTAAAGAGTACCGACATCTATATATTTAGTATTTTATGGTCAAAGACACCATAGTTTCTGAACCACAGGTATGCTTCAGGTGAAGACTGTTTATTGTTAGGATATTTATGGCCCTGTCAACTGTCAGTTGATGGAAATGAAAATATATTGTTAAATAATTAACACTCTTTTAAGGACTAGTTTCTGCATCAGTCAGTCTTCTGGGGTTTTCTTTTTCCATGCAAGCATTTGAGAGCTGTATTGAAAGTG
Organism: Lingula anatina; assembly: GCF_051362555.1. Taxonomy (NCBI): domain Eukaryota; kingdom Metazoa; phylum Brachiopoda; class Lingulata; order Lingulida; family Lingulidae; genus Lingula; species Lingula anatina. Next base: position 16,957,588 of record NC_141773.1, on the reverse strand, counting down.
AATATCTTTTTTTCTACCAGACAGTTTATTATAGACTGCCTTTCTTAATGTCAAGTCATGGTTCACTCACACTAAAGGTGGAGTGAGAGAAGAAAATATATTGTCAACTATTTGATGGGCTTCTAGGCTGGATTATATAGACTGTCAATCATGTATGGCTCAGTTGCATGGACTTAGATACAGAGGGTATCGCAAAAAAATATCACAAACTTAATTGACAGCCTGCCAGGTTTTATTAACTGCTCTCAGTCCTCATTGAGTCAAGGATCAAGGGCAAGGGGGCATGAAAAGTGAAAATACATAGTAAACTTTAAACCACAGCGAGGCTGTAGAAAGGACCGTGCAAAGGTAAAGTAGGACCACTGAATCATTCTCTCAGTTTGCCCAGAGAACTGCGTGAAAAGCGAACATGGACTGAACTCTGTGGAGTATTTGAACCAGATAACATTACTGGAGGGCAGAGCTTAAGTAGGTGACTTCTTGAGAATCTGACAGTTCGGGATTAATGTTATTTGCGCTGGAGACTGGAAAAGAGAAAAAGCAAATTTGTGTGTTTTATTTCTCAAGGAAAGCCATGTTATAAATGTTGGTTGACAAATCCCTATGGTCGTGGATTGTTGACAAGACTTAAGGTTGAGATTGTTGATCGAGAGATGCCTATCACTCCGTGCCCTAAGAATAGGAAAAAGTATGAGGAGGACACAGACTTGTATACAACGTGCAAACAGCCAATTGACTGTCCAAAAGATTGAGATTTTTGTCTACTAAATTTGATAATAACAGGTAACCATTCATTGCTCTGTAAGGAATTATTGTGGTTGTCATTAAGATATGGTCCCCAGCCTCATAACAGCCATAGATTATCTGAGCTTCACTGAGGGAGAAGTTTCAAGGTCTTTTCATCACATTGACAGGAAATACCTGCGGATGGCAGGTGTCACTAACCCAGGTACAGTTAAAAGTTGGGACAGGACTTCATGCCTTCTCTTACCTGTAGACGGAAGTTCATTCAGAAACTAGACTTTTGTGTCATTTTAAAAAAACGGGTAAGATAAAGTAAGATCTACAGGTCAACTGAACAGTCAGTAAAGTCACCTGTAAATGAAAACCGAAATTGTGTGTCATCATTCTATAGATAGCCTGCCACCTGTGCTAGATACAGTCAAATCAGCTGGAATATAGGACCTTTGGAAATCAACTACGGAACACATTGGGTATTCTTTCTCCTGATGACAACTTACTGATGTTTTATGTGGAATAAGATCCAGATTTCATCCCACCTGATATAAACTGAAATTTTTGGATCACATCGGCATCAAGGTCAAGTCAAGACTGGATAGTCACATAATTCAATGCTAAAGAACATTGGAATTTTCAGCTTGATTTTTTTGTGTTGTCTCTCTTTGCATGAGGCAGAAGTCTGTCGGTCACCTCTCAAAAACTGGGATGAATGCCCAGCTTGGGGTCATCTGAGCTCACTGGACAAGACGGACACTAGGATCCAGCCACAGCAACAGTTTGGATATCCACATTGTTTCATAGGTCACTGCAATTGACAGACAGGACTCGATTAAATTCACTGGAAAATAACTCGTTAGTTCTTTCTGGAAGAAGGTGGAAAAGTTAATAGACAGAGAGATTGTTGGCTTAGATCCTAAGGTCAACTCCACAGGTTTAAAGGGTCATGTATGTTACTGAAGGTGACATATTATATTAAGCATAGAAGCCGGAGTCATAAGGGTATTCCTTTAAGAGACGTCTTAACACCTGTAACCGGTACAGTGACATGATTGAGGAGACACTGGGGCACATTAAGTTTACAGAAGACTCAAAGACCTCCACAGAATCTTGATGGTAATTATGGATCAGAAGTGAAACATTTTGATGATTGTCATTGCTTGTCATGGATGATGGCTTACAATTGAGGAAAAATGACTAGGATCAGGATTATGACAGCTTAGGAAATACTGGAACGTCTTACCCTAAGTACAGCCTTACTTACACCGGAGAATACAGTACAAAGACTTGGGATAAATTCCATAGAACAGAATGATATTCACAAACAGATACGCTTCATTTTTTGAGAGGTCAAATCTGCTGAGACCAGGTGAGCCATAAAAGTGGACAAAAGTACAATGTACATTAGATGGTATGGTATGTGTATTTCTGTTGATAAGTATGCTGGTGGATATGCTAGAGAGAGAGAGAGAGAGACTAGGATGCACTGTAGGGAGAAAGAGAAATTTAGAACTATAGGGTGAAATAGACTGTTTGAATCTCAGTTAGTACGTATTGAAATTACTCATCAGGACAAGCAAACATTTACATTATCAACCAGCTGTTAAGAATTTAAGATAACCTTGCTTGTATGTTGTCTCTTAGGCTGAAAACATAGGTAAAAAATATATATCCTTTCAGTATGCAGTTCCCATATTCCCATAATTAGATCATTATGTGATGAATTTAAGAAGGATGTCTTTTACATTACCGTTCTGCCACAATGCCGAAAAGTTTTGCTTATTGTGCAGTGAAGAGTGTAAAGTGTGAGATTATCTTTACTATGACATCAAAAAGCTGAACAAAGCTCAGAATGAAATTAATTTTAGGGTTTTTCAAGCCATACAACTCAACAAATTAAAGGATCACGTAAATTTCTGATTCTAAAGCACATTCCCAGTTAAAATGACTCATCCTACTTTATTCAGTTAAAGATATATATCATTTGAAATCTGTTTTGAATTTTTTTGTGTGTGAATTGTTAGGAGAATCATTATCATATCTAGTTTCCTTGTCTGTTTTAGATGGATGATATGATTTTTCCTAATACAGCAGAAATAAGATCATAGCCATCTATGGGAGACCCTGCTTAACCTGTTGATTATTTTGGTAGATATCAGAAAGTGAGCAATAGATTCTTTACTTCAGTTTATCAAAGTATTTAGTAAAAGTAGTTGTCAGTGTAAATGGTTTCATTGTCTGTTGTCTTGGGATAGTGACAAATTTCAAGTAATTTTTATAACCTGTAAAAAAAAATGCAAACTTAAGATAAATTATAATATGTAAAATTTGTGAAGCAGGGTTTTTTAAGAGCCAAAAAAGGTTGCAGGTAGAAAAAGCCTTGAAGTGTCTATTAATTTACATGAGAAGAAGTTGTGCAGAGACCTTGTTTTATATAGATTACAACGTGGTTGTCTCGGACTCTATTTCCTTCAGGTTACTGTAGTGTATGTCAACACGGAGCCTTCTGGCATGATCTTAGTGCATTCATAATTGAGTGCTGAATATTTATTCCTACATAATGCTTATATTAGATAATTAAGCCATCTAGTTAACATAATGTGCTTGTGTGTATTCATATATACCCATGTTCGGGCACACACAAATGCATGCACACACACACACCAATAACTGCAGCACATATTTTCAGTTTAACTTGCATTTTCTGAACGCAGCATTATCAGATCATTTATATATAATGTACATCATTTCAAAATCCATATTTTATGCATAACAATAATTAATTATTATGTTTTAAAGAAACATTATTTAGAAACAGACACAGATGTAGAGATTAACTGGCCCATGACAGTTGAACTGAAAGTGTCCTCTCAAATTTTGGACTTAACAGCATTTTGGTTATATTTTATGTTTTGTTAATCCCTGTATAGATATTTGATTCAGAGCAAAGTTGATGTCAGAAGGAATGAAAATTGCTATCAATATTCTACTTATCTTGCCTGCAAATGCCAGAGTTACCTAAATTAATATTTCTACAAAGGAACTATTTGACTTTTTTATGCCATTGTGCCATACTGATTCATTTTACTCACAATTGTTAGGAATTCAACTTTAATGGATAAAATGTGTGGAAAATTTTAAGAAATTGAAAGTAACCTTATCCGTAATATATCACAGGCACAACCCTTGCTCCTGTTCAAGAACAACTCTGAAATTTTGAAGAGTTCAGCTGTAAAGAATTTAACCAGACATTTTTTTCTTGAAAAATACAATCTCTGTAGGTGTGGAGAGCATTGCTACTTGTAGGGCACAGCAAAGAACTTTGATAAGTGAGTATCTTCTGTGATATGAATTTTAATTGTTTTCAGCCTGATGGCAAAAAGTTTGTCAGTTTTGAATAGTCTTTTGTGAAGACAACACGGAGAAGAAAATGGTTGTGATGATCAGAGGAGTTGAGGCGCCTTTAGGTGCTCTGAGTTCTTGCCAAATAACATTTGAAATGTTTATTATGAGCTCTAGATAATATTAATTTTTAATGCTGTTTTATAATAATGGAAATTTCATCATGGATTAAAGGAAATCCTTTACACAAAACCAATTTGAAAATACAATGGAATCTAGGTAAGCAGTATATAAATTCATCACTTGTTTCAAGGATGCAGTATTCAGTAGACCGTATAGGACCCAGACATTTCCCTGCAACAATTATGTCCTTATGTACCTGTTATGTTGAATGATTGTTGTGTGACTGGGTATGATGATGTGCAGAATTAAAAAAGTGCATTATTTTTCCCATGGGAAAACTGTTAACCATGATGGCATGCCTGAAGATGAGATAGTGTTTTAGAAATAGTGCTTTTTATTAAAAATCAATAGGTATCCTTGTGGTGTGATAGATGAAACTTTTGATTGTTATTGAAAAATTTTGTGAGGTAGACATTATGTGGGTGCATGGTCAGATACATTATTTTTCAAGAGTTAAGTAATTTCGATAACATTCAGATCTTGCTGGATAATGTAAGCTGGAGAACAAATGACAAAGGTTATATGATTCCATATACACTGGAAATCCTTCACCTCACAAACATTTTCTTATAGATATTCTTTTTATTTAATTTTCTAAAAAGCTAATATGAGAGCAAAACATTTCACTTACAACAAAGTTGTAGGTTCAAAATTGTCGCTAAAGTTATCTAAAGACACCAGCAATAACACCAAGCTAATTTAATTACTGGAGAAAAAACATAATGAACATACTGGCTGGCAACCTTGCAAAAGAAGTTCATGATATATGTATACTGTATTGTCATGGTTTCTCTTCCTTCCTTGTTCTCTGTCGTAAGTGACATTTGATTGAAAAAATACTTAATGCAGAAAATACGAATCAAACATTTATTTTTCCTTTTTCATAATTCTGAGTAGGTAGTTGCATATTTGATGGGGAAAATTCAGAAGAATGAAAGGAATTCAAAGTTTTCTCTTTCCTTTTATCACCTGATTTGGGACATAAAGAAGCCACCATAATACAGACGTGAGTCACCATATAGGATGTTGTTTACCGTCTACGTCAGGCCAGTTTGATATGATCTTAACATTATTGATATGCAGATCACTTTATTTTTGGGTAAAATTGGTCATGGTATAAAACACGCTATTTGCTACGGTTTGTTCAGAAATAGGTACATTTACATTTAATTTGCTGGATCAGAATTGATTTTCATTCGGTAAAATATAATCTTGTTTCTTAGACAGTTTGCCTAACAAGTATATACAAGCAAGTTTATTTTCAATCCAGTAGGTGTTGGTGTGTGTGTGGGGGGGGTGGGGGGTGGAATGAACAGTCCTTTTGGCTAGCAAAAGGTATTCTCTGAATCGGAATTGATTCAAAATAAAAATACAACGTTTAACAGAAAAAAAAGGACCACTTTTTCAGAGCACCCCCCCACCCACCCATACACACACACACACGCACACACACACTAAAAAATGGCTAGCTTGTAGATCTGGGAATATTAGGCATTGTATACAGATTTGTCATTGAATAGATACTGATACTGGAACAACAGTTTCTATAGGTTGTTTATCACTGTTCATTCCCGATCAATAGATGTGATTGCAGGCTTTGATCATTTTGAGGGTAACAATAAAAAAATTCATGTGCAGTATAATCATCATAAGAACAGTCAGTAAGTTTAAAGTTGTTTAATAATAAAGAGATTACTTGTAACAAGTGAAAATTATCAAGAAAGTAGCAGGAAATATGGTGAGGTAATAGCGACACCACAGGATTCAATTAGACGTGTACCGAAGAGGATATGATGATGATAATAGCCATAATAAGGACAATAACAAGGATTTTTGTGGTATTACCTTACAGTAATCCTTCAGGATATGCAATCAGAATTTAAGTGGGAGATACAAAGAAGGCGTAATTGTTTTCTGCAGTATTACATTGTATGACACTGTATTCGTACAATGCTCAGGTGCTCTTGGGCAAGAGCAAAATGGGCGTTTCAGCCTGGAGTTCAAAATGGTAGGGGAAAAAAATTAAAAAGCAATAAATATGAGCAGTCACCTATTTTGCTTGAACCCTGAAGATTTGTAAGAAAAATACCAGTTGCAAGAATCTGGAATAAAGTAATATACAAAAAGCATAAGCCAGGAATTGCTTTCTTTAGGCATAAGGCTGCATAAGAATAGCTCTAGAAAATTATCCTGATGTGATTTGATGCCTTAGAAGTGAATTAGATTTCCTTGCTGTAAGATGGTTCAAAGAGATCTAGAATGGAGATCAATAGTGAATATTCTCAGTGGCAATGAAAATCTGTTGAATTTGATTGATGCTTCCATTCATCATTACTAATCGGATCCTGGGAGGAAAGAATTAAGTTAACGTCCCTCCCAGTACAAGTGTAGATTACCCCCTTCAACAGGCTGCTTACAAAGTTAATGTCCCACTCAATACAAATATAGATTACCCCCTTCAACAGGTTGCTTACAAATTTTATGTCCCACTCAATAAAAATATAGATTGCCCCCTTCAACAGGCTGCTGTGAGGGGAGAGGCACTGTAAATCATATATATATGTAAACATTGTTAATGTTCATATTTGGTTATAATTATGTACACCTGTAATACACATGTTAACACACACACACACCTCACACACACACACACACACACACACACACACACGTTATACATTCACAAAATAATCATCACTACGATATCTGGTCGCTCACAAATACAAATGTAATTACCCTCAAATACCATCAACATATAGAACTAATACTGCTGAGCACAACATTCTCCATACTAATGCATTGCCTGATGATTTAATGGCCAAAAGGGGACATTACTCAACATGATATAAATGTAGTGTGGATTATTTCTGGTCATTTGTGGCTGGACTATTAGATATTAGTGTTTAATACAAAGGGCTGCAGCATTCAGCCATCTTCTGATGTGTGCAGTGGAGAAAGGAAGGTGAATATTGATATGGAACATTGTATAGTGTTAGTGAGCAGTGTTTAATATGTATGTTTTGTGTGTATATATTTGCAAGGATGTGCCTGTGTGTGTGCACAAACGTGTGTGTGGTGTGTGTGTGTGTGTGTGTATGTGTGTGTGTGTGCACAAACATGTGTGTGTGTGTGTGTGTGTGTGTGTGTGTGTGTGTGTGTGTGTGTGTGTGCACATGCATACATATGGTTATATGCATGTGTTAGTATATTGAAACACTCACATATAAGATCATCTAGGTAATCTAGTACTTACGTTTATATATTCTTTATCTTTCTAGATGCCAGGTCCCTGAGTAGCATCCGCATCATGGAGCCGCAGTCGCAGGCTGCCGGAGACCTGTGTGCGGCATGTCACATGCCTTTTGACACTGGGAAGAAACGAAGGCTCATAGACACGTGCGGACACGAGAGATGTTACATGTGCATGTTCAGCAGTGATGAGTGTCCACTGTGTGAGGGAGAAAGTAAGTCTCAGGGCCTTTGCCACTTTATGTGTTAAGTTTTCAGGCTTCTAAGTTTAGACTGCTAATAACAGATAGCTGACTACATAAAGTTGACTTTATAATATTTAAGATGATTATCTGCACATTTCCTTTTTCTTTCTTTCTTTCTTTCTTTCTTTCTTTCTTTCTTTCTTTCTTTCTCTCTTTTTTTTCTTTCTTTCTTTATTTGGAGAAATTTTGTTGAAATTCATTTAAGATTTTGTTCAGTCTATAGCTATTCTGCCTTGCCACTGTGTGGTCACAGTGTGTGGATAATGGATGAGAAAATGGCCTGAGGAGAAGAGAATGTAATGTGCACTTGTGGAAGAGGAATAAAAGCTATGGAGAATGTGTTTAGTCAACTAGACCTTCTATTCTTAATGTGCACTGGGGTTATAGTCAGAAGTACTTCTTTCTTGTTTTTAAAAATAAGGCATATAGCATAAATTTGTTTTTGTTTGTTTGTATGTGCGGGTATGTTAATGAATGTGCATGTGTGTGTGTGTGCATGTGTGTGTGCATATCATGGGTATGAGAGAGAGCAACTTGACATTGTCATTGAGTTTCACATTGATGGAGCGCAAGAGCGTCACTGTAAAATGTGTGTTTGTTGATAAGAGACTGCTGTAGTCGATATGCCACAATGATGGATCAGAATCATCATTGTTATTGATCCGCAAACTTATAGAGGTTGTTTATGTTATAACCCTGTCAACATATATAAGGCATTAAATGAGAATGAAATGAGGAAAGTAATTTGATTGGTGACTGTTGGCATTTAAATGTCACAGTATTGTTTTCATTTGCCATTAAAATTTTAACTGAAATGCCAGACCATGAGCAATTTGCAGTCTCTTTAAACTTTCCTAAAATTCCTTATTTTTCTTGTAAGTTTATTTCATGACTTTCCAAGGAATGCTCATTTTTCTTTCAGTATATGTCTTATATCTTAAAAAATATAAATCCAGAGGGAGGGGTTCACTGCAGGCACACATGCTCCCTCTCAGTTCTGAAAGTTCCCCATCCTTCTCTCTATGCTAGGAAGAAAAAAGGCACAAAAGGATGAACACAGGCAATTTTCCATCCCATTCCAGGTATAATATTGTCATCAAATAGTATTCATTATATACAGGGATGGGGGAAAAGAACAAGTCAGACAAACATCTCCTTGTGCCCTTTCCTCTTGCTCATTGATTTCCTGACTCCACCAGTGTTTAAGTGTATTGTATTCTCCATTGCAGTGTACTCCTCCATGCCACACAATCTGAATGCCAACCACATCAGGCAGACCAGCGACACTGCCCTCCTGTCGTCTCACAGGCCGAAGTTGAAGACCAATGGTCACTACGCTGCCCACATGCATCTCAAACTGGACAACAACCACTTCCCACTTACAGAGATGGCCACACAGACCACACCAAAACCTTTCTACATGCTCAGTGATGGTGAGTAGAGTTAAGGTTGTGTTTGAGTTGAATTTAAGAGGCAGGTTAAGACACATGCATTTACATATGCTTACATACACACGCGTGGCATGCACACACACACACACGGCTTAAGTTAATTTGTGAACAGGACCATAGATTTTGTAGTGATCTGCCTTTGAAGAAGATCACTCAAATTATTACATTCCGTAGTATAAATAATTAGACCTCTTTTTGCTGAAAAAAATACATTGTATCCTGTGAGTGGTTGCAATGAATGTATTCATAGACTGATCATACAATTACATAAATCATCTTCTTTCAAGAAGTGTACTTAAATTTAGATATAAGTTTTACCTTTCAAAAAAAATAAAATAATAATAATAATGAGTCTATCACTGTCGTGGCAAGGTCAAATGCTCTGTTCATATTTTTTTGATCAAAATAATGAAATTCTAACTCATTTCATCATCAATTGATAACCTTTAATGTTTCCCACTTCTAAGTAAATAATCATGTCACTGGGACCTTAATGTTGATAGATATAAAGACATTAATGGTCATCAAACTTTTAGATCAATTTGGAATTGCTTCTTAATTTGACATATCATGCTGGGCAGGCCTAATGACCGCTGGTCACCTGCTGTCCAGATCAAGGTGGTACTGACCGTTAATTAGCAGGGCAGATAGGCATGATACTTGCATTATCCTACTTTAGGATCAATTCTTTATTCTTTGATGTGAAAATGGTGTACGTAGTGGACAAATTAAAGCGGCACAGGTGAAAATGCATTTTTTACTCTTAGCCTTTTCTGTGGAATTGGTGATTGGATTAAGTAAATTGATTGATTCCAGCTGATAGTCACGTATGAATTCAATACAATATGGATACGGAAAGTATTAATGAGGAAAAAGAACAAAACACAACAGAGGAGTTGATTACTTGATAACATGCTTTGGACTCCTTTTGTTAAAGCATGCTGTGATGGCTGTATCTTCATCTGCTATATGAATGCATCAACTAAATCACCCGCGGCTCAATGGCTGACCATTCAATATCTGGAGTGGTCATTATTATGGTGACCTGTGACTTTTCGCAGTGGTGGACATTATCTTTGGTATGGGCACCCAGTGGTCATTTGATGTCTGGACTTCTAGTGACCCATGTTTGACCACCTATAATAAATGTAATAAATAGCATGATTCTATACCACAGCAAATTATGATGTTCATTACTTTATTATTAGTAGGTTGAAATGGCTAGAGCCACAGTCATTGTAATCTATCCAAGTCACAGTTCTTTTTTGAGGATATGAGGGTGAAATCATGTTATTAATGATTTTAGGAAGTCTTGTTTCTCGGGGCAACAAATACATTTCTTAGTGAGGCAAAGGGTAGCCTTCTTGATTTGTTACTAGAGAGTAAAAACCTCTTTGGGGGCAGGCTGATCCTATTTTAGAAGAATAGAAAGAGTTAGGACTAATAGGATCTGGATATATTCAGATTGTAATATTCAATCTTTTGTATGGTTGGAAGTGATTGATTTCATTTAATGGAATTATTGCCAGTAATCACACTTCTGCCCATTGCGTTAATCTTTTTAACATGGCAGTGGATCAAAAATTGTCATGGAATTATGATATGTATTGCTTTACATAACTATGGGGTCGTTTCTGCTATTGTTATAATAATTATTATTTTGCCTGATTATTGCCTATATCTCATGTCCGTGGTATGAATAAGGGAACGCAAAAAGATGCACTCTTGACAAGTTAGATAATTTAAACGATGCTGCCTCAAGAAAGAGAAAACAATGAAAGGTATATTTAAGATTTTTGATAAATTGTCTTGTGTCTTGTATTGAAAGGTGTGAGGTTTTCTAACTGTGAAGACTTGTGTCTGTTTTCAAAAAATAATAATAGCTTTCAGTCCTCCATTTTATATTGCTTAGGGCATAAGATACTCTAGGGCAGTAAGTACTGCATGGATCGTCAGAATTGAATGGGGTAAAAATGCTTGCTATTAGCATAAACTCCAGCTATAGCCATTATCCTTTATATTGAAGACAAGTTACAGCAGTTTTATGTTATTGGGAGCAACACAGGGGTAAACTTTTCAGATAAAGGAGATAACATCATTGTATGTTATACTCAGACAGGTGTGGAACTTCCAGGCTGTATTACTTCCTCAGACCCAGAGAACCTGATTTCATATTTTTTTGTGAATGATAACATTTACAGAAGGGAGAATTTAACGCTAACGCAATTAACCATACACAAATTGTTTGTAAGGTGTTTTAATAATAAAACCTAAATATGTTGAAAATTAAAGGATAGAAGTACACCATTGGCTGTCATTGCATCATAAAAAATAATTTGCTGTTGAGAATGTTTTCACTCCTGACATGTCCACTCACTTTGCACACTGTTTGCTTATAATCCCATTTTTCAAAGCATAATACAATCGATGCATGTTTTTGTATAAATAAAATTCTATAAATATTTATTAATATTGTACTTTCAGCACCTCTGGCCAATGGCACTCCACCAGTCCCACGGCGGAAACCAAAATTCTTCAGTACGCCATTGTCTGTTGCACCTCCTCCTGTTCCACCTCCACCATTAAACTACTCCAGCAATGAGAATCTCAACAGCACCGCAGAAACTAGCAGGAGTGCACTGTCTGTGACAGTCACATCTCTAGATACGTCAGATGAATCTCATGAGCAGCTGGATAACCGGATAATACAAGTGGATAACCAGCGGATAAGGGAAGTTCGACCCAAGGAAAAGAAAGTAGACAAGAAAGTGGATAAAAAGGAGAATAATGCAGTGAAAAATTTAGCAGTCAAAGAAGGACACACAAGTATGTTATGTTATAGTTAACCAAGAAGCTTACTTATGGCCTTCACTAGTTTTACTTGAATTCACTACTACTTTTCCTCTCTCACTTTCTTTTTCTTTTATTTATTTATTATTATTATTTTTTATTTATTTTTTTTGCGCATTTCCAGTTATTGCTTCTAAAAAGCCAGTACTGATCTTGAAGTATGGGATAAACTTTCATAAAACTTTGTAACAAATATTTTATCTACTGTTAGCTTTGCTTGATCATATTCTGCTTTCTTTTAGCCTAGATTGTGCATTTGGATGTACCTATGTATGTGTACATGTGTGTTCACTTACACGCGCACACATACACACACCCACACCATTTAACTCCAGGGCAATACTGTCCATATGTTAATATGGATCTAAATGTATAAAACGTAACAGAATGATAATCATCTAACCCATCTCACACTTTGTTCCAGATGAGACAGAGAGCCCCCCTCCCCCTCCGCCGGCCGTAGCCCAAAATGACCTGATGATGAGGTTAGGCTTGTTGCTAGGCAACAGAGAGGTGGAAACGCAGCAGTCGGCTATTCAGACGGAGGACACATTCACCAGTGTCTCCTCATTGGCCAGCAGTGGAGCAGCAACTCCAGACCTTGAGAAGTTCTCTGATACCAGTCCCATGTCTACATTGACAGGTAGGAAGATGGCTGGAATTTTGTAGTTGAAATAGGCATCACAAAGGAAGGGGATCATGTTTCACTGGACTCTCACTAGGATTTTTTGGTTGTTGCTTGTTTTTGTAATATTGAAATAATACAATGCAAACTGAGCTTGGTTAGAAATGGAAAAAAGTTTAAAAAATGTTGATTTAAAAAGGAGACTGGGCCTATATTTCAATAGTGCTGAAAAAAATTAATAACAAGATCCCCTTCTAGTGCATATGCAGATTTTCTATTTTAAATTTTTCTCATTTTATATTTTTGTATATTTGTTGTTGTGATTGTGATGATTTATATTGTACTGTTCTCAATGTGATGATTGTGTTTCTGCTGGAACTCTCTTCACAGTCTACCTGTAGTGTGTTAGTTGTGATGAAATCTCACCAAGCACAATCTTGACTTTTTATTTAGTCCTCAGTGTGTGTGTGTGTGTTTTTTTTTAATGTGATATTTTTAACTAGCATAGTTCCTTGTCCTGTTCCTCTAAGGTCATGAACATTATCTACCTTATCTGTTACATTAATTTTAAGAATGTAGTGAGCGTTATGTTCTCACATAATATGTATAGTCTAAGATATGACATGATCGAACCCCTTTGTTTACACCTATACATTGGTAATGTGGTAAGTGACTGTGTGATTGATGATGAAATGATTGGTAAATGGTAAGCTGATGTGGGTTGACATATTCATGTGCTATCTCATTGAAATTTTTTATTAGGTAATGTTCGGGATATGTTATATGCTAATATAAATAGCTTTAAGATTTTTATTTTTATGCAAGATTTTATTTTGAAATACATGAATAAATGATTAAAAGGAGATGTCTTGTAATTAGATTAAAAGGGGGAAAAAAAGAAAATTCACCAGTTACAATTATTAATCCTCACACCCAGTTATAGGTGCACTAAATATATACACCATGTATTCTAGACTTAGGTGTGGTGCTCGAGTCTTTGGCACAGAATAGATCAAAGATAGTGCTAACCTTAAGGTTGAGAAGCCCTGAGCTAACAGACACTTTGGTATGCCTAGAATGTATTATGTTTTATCCACCCTTTCTGTCTGTCTGCCTCCTTTTATTCTCATTTGTCATTTCCGCATCTGAGATCCGCAAAAAAAGATTTTTTTATTACATATATGTTTTTATCCAAGAACAGGACATCCTATTGTCGAATTTTAATTGGTTTGCAGAATAAATTTATGTTTCTGAAAAATAGGTTGATTTGAAAACTGCATATTTAATTTGTCATACTTGGAATTGTTTTTTAGCAGTATGGCTTACTTTAGAAAAAGTGTCAATTCATCCTGCATTTTTGCATTGTTGTAATGCTGAAGTCTGCTGTCTCATATTTAGAAAAATTTAATGATAAAAATAGAAAAGCAAAAGCATAAAAACATAAAACTTTGACATAAATTGACAGGAACTTTCAACATGGACCACTGCACCATTGCGTGAAGATGACTTCCCTTTGTAGATCACAATAACTGCTATAAACCCATGGCTAATACAGGTGTCAATACTTTTGTTATTGTACTTTGTGGGACAAGTGAAAGTTGGCTAACAAGAAGATAGTATTACAACCTAAACATGTCTACACAAGGGTTGAGAAGTCATTGTTGTACCTGGTAGTCTATTTGAGAGGTGTACGTTTCAACTTTTGCTAGTAACTGATGCTTAAGCCTGAGGCATTAGAACTTGAGAGCCCCATTTCTTTCACCAGAGTGAATAGTTTATGTTGCAATTTAGAAGTATATAAGTACTTATCAAAATTTCATCTTTTTGATGTCTGCTTTCATTGTTGGTAGTGAAAGTCCTTCTAATAAAGGGTGGCTTTTGGAAAGTTGCAGCATCTTAGTGGTGATAAAAAATGTTACACTTGGTAGGTGGGGGAAGAATAGGAATTAATTATAAAGTAGGAAGTTAGTTTCCATAGCTGTTTTTTATGTGATAAGAAGCAGGTGCTGTGAACTTGAATTTTATGTCTAAAAATTACTTCTATCACAAAAACCTTTGTTAAATTGTGTCGTCAGTTTGCAAATTACAGGGGTTAGGAAAGTAACAGAGATAATTGACAAATTTACAAAGTATTTTAATAGTTTTAAGTGGATAATAATTCACCATGCTCTCATAATTTGGCCCATATTTGGGCATACTGGACATCACTAGTGACATATGGACTGGTCACCAGCTGGTAAAGAATTTAGAAAATCACTTGACCAGTGGGCATGTGTGGGGATAAGTGGACATTGTCATTTGACCTTGCTCAGCAGAGACCATTTGTTGCTATGGTTACTGGTTATTTGATGCTTAATAAGCTTTTGAGTGGTTTGAAATTAAAGTCCACTGTGAATTATTTTCAAAGATTTATAAAAGATATGGTGCTGTGAAGTCCAGTGATATTCTGTGTCTATTGTCATACAATTTGATAAATATTTGTAGTTCCTTCTATTTTATTGCAATGGAGTTTAACACTTAGTTCTAGCTGTTTCATTTTGCTTTAAATATTCACTCAATTTTTCTTTTGCCAGATACCTAAAATAAGTCATAAAATCAAACTTGTTGCTTATAATTTTACAGTCAACTTTTGGGAGTTTTTCAGTTAATGTCATGTGATCTGCTACAGAATTGTTGCCATTGTGACGAAGAATCGAAGCATCGGTTGGCATGACAGAGAAGTGTGTTGTACAAGGCATCTTGGGTCATGTTCCGCCTTTGATCAGAGTGAAGCATTTAGGGTGCATAATAGTAAACATGCTTTTGAAGATGTGATGGCATTTGCCATTGTACTTTTATCATTGAAATGTGTCTGATAAAAGACATATTTGTTTTTTTAAAAAAATGAAGGGAATTTATGACACGCTTGTATGGAAGTATGATCTTTAAAAGTTATTTGCCACAAGTTTAGACCAGTAAGTTTTGAAGGAGTGCATTGTTGTGGGAACTTTTCCATGGGGGTTATTTGTTGGTATAGTTTACTTGGTTTATCTGCCAATATTATTTTCAGCTCTTCTTTGGTACAGATGCATCAGGTGTTTGACAAGTTTCATTTATAACTGACATATTAGGAATTTGAGGTGATGTAATAAAAATATATATGGTAAGGAAATTATTAGATGATTATTTTGACTTTCATAATAATTTAGATGTATCTAAAGTCTGGTACCTATCTGTGCTGCATTAGAACAGGTAGCTCATCCAGGTATTTGATACACCTATACCTGTGATTATCATGTGTCTGAAAAGGAAAGTGTTTGATGTTGATAGTGAAAGGAGGAGTTATTATGTATAAGTGTATTGTATTTCTTATATATTATATGCCTGGGTTGCAGTAATACCTACAGAGAAGTGAACCATGCAGTCACTGTTTATTGACATATGGAGCTTGTGTGTGATAAATAGAGTTGTTTCACAAGCCGCAGTGTTTGTTTACAATTTATTTGTAGTCGCTTTACTTTGTTTCATTATTTGAGCACAGAAATATCACTGCCAGATGTCGATATTACAGGGGTTCCATTGTGGATATATTCAAACAACTTAAACAATTGGATTAAATGTTTTATAACTAATACTGCAGTTTTGAAATTTTTATGTCTAGATTGCTGTGTTTATTTCATCTGATTAACTGGTAAAAGAAAAGATAACTAGAAACTTTTGATTGAAAATAAGAGCCCACATGTGCTCAGTTGAAAAATAGGAAAATTTATTACTTTTGTCTGGACGTGGATCATTTACACACGAAAAAGATGAGTCTTTGCAACTTAATCTTAACCAAACATTGCATGTTTTACTGCAATCATTAAGTTTGCCTCTGTGTTCAGGAACTGGTGTAATAATATATGTAAATCAGTGATGTGTACTGAATACAATGACAGTTGAACTATATTATATTATATATGTTATAATCAGGCATAAAATTTGGTTAGTATGTCGTGGCTGGCAAGTGCCCCTTGTAGACCAGGTGGAAGAAATGATTTTATTCTTGGTTTGATGAATATTTCTGACTAGATGTTTCGGCACAGCAGATGTTTAGCTTTGAAGGGGTAGGTGGGAGACAGTTGGTAATAAGGAGAATGTTATCGAAGAATTTGTTTATGTAAGTATATATGTAGCTAGATAAGGTAAGTATTACTTATGTACATATATATGTATGATTGAGCAATTAGTCTGTGTCCAAAGCAGCAAATTGTGAGGATAGGAAAGTTTGCTATGCGTTTTAATAGAAATCATTGTTTTTGGAAAATTTTGGAAATTTTCATGAATCAGCCACATTTTGTGATCAGACTGAACCGGGTTCCATTGAAATAAAACTTGAGATTAAATATTAAGCAACTTAAATTAAAAAAATAGTTTTATGAAAAGAAATGCAAGTAAAATCATTTTCCCAGTGGAAAATTAAATGTTCAATGAAATAAGGCATATGGTTTGAACCCTAACTTTCACCACAGTAGCAAATATGTCCACTCTAGTCAGAATTGCCGAGGCCCTGTCCACTAGTGATTTAATTTCAACTTCCAGTGTTAACTGAATGCCAACTATTACTTTGAAGGTGTGGCCACAAAACGATTAGACTCCCTGGCATTTCACTCTGATTCAATGGAAAATGTTGTCTCACAGGATGTAGACACAGGAATTCAAGCTGAAATGACAGTTTTGGATCAGTTACAATCTCTGATGTACCTTTTAACTCAGGTATGTACCTGCGAGAAATACTGATCAGGTGTTGTTCGGACCGAGTTGGGTCAAGTCTGTAAGACCCCGGTGTGAACATAGCCATAGCCACATTGGAATTTAAGCTGAGCTATCAGGCTGGGGATCAGTTTCGGTCATGGATCATCTTTTAAAGTCAGGAATTTGGTCATTGACTTTGCTAAGGGTGGGAAAATGTGGATGAAGGTATGGTCTGGATTAGGATCATTTAAGTGTGACAGAAAGAAGAGGTTCAATTGAGAGCAGTGGAAGAGGTGGACAGAGGACATTTACTGGACACTGGTGACAGTGCTAGATTTGAACATTACTTCATCAAAAGGCAGCCTGACCACTGATAAGACATCAAATGGACAGACCTCTTGCACCTAGGATTAAAGCACTGGGTGATAGTTGATCAGTTTCTGAATTCTGTCAAGGAATATTTTAGTGGAAGGATTTACTGTAACAGTGAAAATCCAACAGATGGTCAGTCAGGTTGACCAGAGGGAGGGGCAGCGATGTGAAGTACCTGCCCACAAGGATTAACTGACCATTACAAGGATTAACTGGTCATCTCAGGGATTATCACCTGACCAGATCAAGGTTTAACTGGTCATTGGCTGGATTAATTGACCTCCACAGTGACCATAACAAGGATTAAATGATCACTACATAGGTGTAGTTTGTAAGCATCAGTTGTTTAAAGTGACCACAGCAGAGCTGGAAAAAGGAATTGCTGAAAAGTGTGAACATGCTGACCATTCAGTGATAACTGATCTGATTTGCTTCCGTTCAGGATTTGGTGACCACGGAATGCTCAGAGTCCATTCATAAGGGACGGATGTCCTGACAATTCAGTTAAGTTAAACTGGCCATTATATTGGAGAAGATGACATACAGTTATCTGAAAAAGGAGTGTTCTTTTGGTATGGTAACTTACAGTTTTTCTTACCTTTCAGTAAAAAAAATTGATCTTTGACTTTTTCGATAGAAGGGAAATATAGATCAAAGTGTATGTTGTTACAGTTAAGTTCATTTAAAAGTGACAGAAAAGGTTCACTTTACTTTCCCTAGGGTACAATTTGATAATTTTTTTGTGAATGGGATATTATTTTCAATGAACTTAATGTGACTGAAAAAATTATGTATTATGGTATCCTGTTAGGGCACCCTGTGTTTCAGATCACTGATTATTCTTATGATTTTGTATACTGTGCCATGGACAACTCTTGGACACCCAAGGTATTGCTAATGACCACCTCTTAAACTGATACAGCAGTGGACTGTTGATGGGTAGAACACCTGCCTAGAGTGGTATCAGTACTGACACAGGAGAGGTTTTCCTTCATCCCAGCCTTTCTCAGGTGTCGGGTTTAGGCATCCATTGTTTTCTTAAGAAATTGGTCTTCTCAAAGCAAGCAGTGGGTGTCTTGGGGAGATAGAAGCCAGCAAGCAGGCAGAAATGCAACCAGTTCTGAAGTGTTCTGTTTGATATCATCAGTTGTAATGAGGAGACTGTCAGCAGCCCAGCAGGATGCCACCTGAGTGAGCAAAGCACAGCTATTAAGAGAAGCCCTGCTGATGGACTGAGACTGGCTGATCATGATGATTAAATGCAGTCGGACTGATTTTGGCAGAAAGAGATACAGAATCAATTCATTCCATACTGAACTATTCATATTTATTTTAGGAGAGATAGTAAAAAAAAAAAAAAGGAATTAAACTCCTCTTGATCTATATCTGAACATCATTAGTGGTAGTTGTGGTCTAGGATAATAGTTGACACTGGTGCATTACAACTAACAACCACTGAAAATAAAGGAGAGGTCGTGATATTATCAGAGATGACATGGAATTTGGTAAAACAACACATCAAGACGACTATCCTTTGTCTCAAATGTATCACTGTATTCCACAGGAGCTCAAAATTGATAATGCCCATGCTTGGCTTGTAAGCTTTCTGCTACAGGACCCTTAATATGTATTTGTCAATAAAGATAATTCAGATGTGCTTTGAATTCAAGGGGGCAAACTTGTATTTCATTCTGAGGTTGTTATCTAACAGAAAACTTTATAGGCCATGCCTATCCCTGGCCTTGGTAACATTTTGTTTCAAGGAGGACAGTTGGGCGTACTCAGAATTGTACATTCTTGTTTGGAGGCACTTTTGATTGCAATAACAATTTTAGTGATAATTTTAACACAGACCATTAAGTGTGTATTTTTAGCCAGGTAGAGACTTGCTAGATGTTATCACCACTATGTTAGGGACATGGCGATACTCAGTGACCAGTTTACTTCAGGCCAGAGCTAGTGGCCTTGTGGAAAAATGATGGACCCGACCATGTGGCGACATTTTAATGCATTTCACCTCTCATTTACTGGACAAATGGCATCTTCTTAAACCAAGTCTGTATCATCCTGGACCTAAGGAAAGAGGAGTGTATGTGGTCACTGTTTCTTTTAATTTGATAACCATCATTATCAGATGAAAAATTTGACCACTGAAAGAAAATGGAGTTTATTCTTTTTTTTTTTTTTTTTTTTTTTTTTTTTTTTTTTTTTTTTTTTTTTTTGATTCACTGTGTTTTGAAAAATCTTGTTTCATTAGAGAAGAACATCACCAAAAGTTGTATTGAAGATATTACTAACAGGCTGCTCTGTCACTGTATTGACAGAGAAAATGAAGACCAGCTCTCAAGGGAAACAAGGGTTTGAAAATACTAAACTAATTTCACTTGAATAACCTGTCAACACACCATATCATAAGTCAAACAGATTATGTGCTGTGTAAACATTTGTTGTGAAGTGTTCAAGTTGATTGTTCCGGCAGAGCATACCATAGGATGTGCACTTGACAGATAACATGGTAAGGTGTGTGTGTGAAAAGGGATTTTATTTTTGTGAGGCAGACATGCAAAGATTCCAGGTTAGAGATTGTTGTAAACCATCGTGTGAATTGAATTTTGGACTCTTGCTATTGATTAACTACTTTGGCTAATTATTGTGTTCTTCTGAAATTTCATTTTGCTTTTCTAAATTAAATCTTAGTTTGTTGAAGAAAAACTGAACTCTCTTCATATATTTATGGAAACAATTATGAAAGTAAGTTTGATACCAAAGGAATTTTTATGAAATTGTCAAACTGTCTTTTTCTATGATCACCAAAAAAAAAAATGACCATTTGAGAGAGATACGATACTAGTATCAGTAAGGTGTTTGAAATTTGAGTAATTTTCATACAAGGAGGAAATGGTCAAGGGAAAAAATACGCAGTGTATTGGATAGGGAAATACTTTTGCCAGCTATGATTGACAAGAACAGGGCTTAAACTGTGTTGAAGGAAATAGCAAGGAAATTATCATTTGCACCATGTTCACAAGACCGCAGGAACTTCATAAGTACAAGGAAAAGGATACTTCTGTGTTATACAATACAACTACAAGGAAGAGTTTTAGTGCTTGATGTTTGTATATCCAAAGGAACTAAATCTGAAAGAACAAAGTGTCATTTTATTTCTACAAATTGACAGAGTGGTGCTAACTCTATGAAAACACTAGGACTTATTTTTTTGGCATCAGCTCCATTTGCCTTCCTTTGTTGTTGTTGGAATGAATTCTGCTCAGGTATGTCAATGATGTAACAAGTCTAGACCACAGCAACCTTGGGACATCAGCCAAGAAAAATCTTTACCAACAGAGCCAGTGTTTCCACTTCTCTTGGAAATTTAGACTCATACCCCACATTTAATTTGCGTATTGGTCACTTTTGTTTTCTGTTTCAAATCAATTGGAAAGATAGAGTCAACAGGTCCAGGCATTGTGAAAACTGAAATCATGGCAACCTGGGATGATTAACACTGTCATTGGTGATCTATTTTATGAAGAATCATAGAGCTAATGGATGATGAAAGATGGAGGAAATATTCCAGACAGGTTATGTGTTCATCACCCCTTTTTTATGCAAAGTTTATGTATTAAAATTGTGCTCCTTCATGATAAAGTTAATCATCAAATGTGTTCAATCCAACAGTGAATGCATGCATTATATTGCTACTCTAATGCTGGCATATGGAGACTGAAAATCACCAGTTTGCCAGGTAAAAGAAATTAAAACAATTTTATATAAAAAAAAATGTGGTGTTTCTTCTGGAATGAAGATTAGAGTGGAGACACTGATGGTGCTGGTGCATTTTGCCCCATTTAACTCCCAGGTGGTCGTGAAACTAGGATTGGACGTAATGAGAAATGGCAGAAAAGGAGCTCCCGTGTCTTAACAACACACACAGATGACTTCATGTCATGCAAGGGACCTTCGTGGTTTTATTGGTGACAGAGGGTTGGCACTTGGCACTGGTGCAGTTTTAATGGGAAAAAAAATGAAGGATAAATTGAAATAAAATGTGTCAGTTGAGGACCAGAGTTGTTTCAGTTTAATTCAACGACAGAGGGTAGGAAGAAGAGGACAGAAAGAGAGGAGAGGGAGAGAGAGAGATTCAAAATCAGTCCAGTGTCATGCAATATCTCAATCTATAGCATTTACTGCCCATAAACATGCTTTTCCCCCCTGGGCCTTCAAATCCACATGTTTCAAATGCCTGCACACAATAAAACAATGAAATGAAGATAGGACGTCAAAATTACCTGTAGCAGATCATTTTCAGATATCGTCAGTGATCCAGGACAGAGAGCAGTCTGCTGACAGAAAGGGTTCACTATGTTAAAAGGAGAACTGTTTACTGATGTTTAACTTGTGACACTTAACCCAAGTCAGGAATTCCTTCCTCGATGTTGATGTCAGAGTATTTGTACTGCGATAGAGTCAAGTGGATTCTCTCTCTTTCTCTCTCAAAATTTATATTATATCTACATAGTCAAGTATCTTAATGGGGGATATTAATATCATGACTTATCATGATGTTCTGGCAGTTAAGGATCATACATAACTAAAGCAGATTTCATTCAGGTATCCCTTTTCAACAAGGACAGCTCACCTGTGCAGGAATGCAGGATAAATGTGACAGTGACAAATATCTTTGTATGTATTTTTGAAAAGGCATCATTTGAAATTGAGGCCTATGTCGTTTGGACTGAGATAGACAAATCTGCCTCAGCCATTTTAATGGAAGTCTTTTATGGGCCGGCGTTGGGAATTTTATGGCATCAGGATGATGCAACCAGACAAGGAAAACACATGAAGGTATTTCTAATTATTTAGAACAAATAGTCTTGGACGTATCGTTTTCAACTAAAAATAGAACAGCATCCAGGCAAGTGCAGTGACAGAATTCCACTAGTAGGTAAAATACAATAAAGAGTGACAACTACTCTGGCCGCATGACAGGCGTGATCTGCCCCTGGTACAAAAATAAAAAGTTTGGAGTAGAAATATTTTCAAGCTGGAAGAATTCAAGAATTCATTATGCAGGAGCAAAGACCAAATTAATGAGCGACAAACATCTGAAGATCGTGATCTAGCCTTGCCATGGAGCATTTTTGAAACGTGTATGGAATTCAAGATCCAGGAGCAAAAACAAAAGAAACTGAGCTGAAACAAGTGCTTAGCAGATGGAGAGCTGAGTGTTATTCTGACCCCTAGCAGAGAGGTATACTGGAAGTTTAACAGATTCACGGTGATCCCGATTTGGAACAGGTTTTTAACAGCATTAGGGCTCTGGGAAAATTTTACAGGGGATTCAGTAACAACAGAAAAGGCTAGGTGGTTGCTTTGTTGCAATGGTTGGTTTTTGTGGTCAGTTATAATTGTGGTCATATACGGTAATGCCTGATGGTTTAGAGTAGGGAGTTGAGCCTTTACGTATGACAGAAATACATCCCAGGTAAAGTCTGTTGAAATTTGTTTGTATGTTGTATCTCATTGGAATATTGTTTTTACATAATTGATACGTGGATTAGGAAATATCAATTAATGAAAATCTTGACATTTTCAGAAAGAATGGAGGAAATATAGGATTTACCACCATATTAACTTGAAGTGATTGCATTGCAAGCTAACTGTAGATGTTGTCATTGAAAACTTTACAGAAGAGAAACAACTTTGAATTCTTTAGACATATCTTTCTTTTGATTTAGAAGAAAGACACATGCCTGAAAAATAATGTTTAACTGTTTATAGCTAAAACCAGTGAACAAAATAACAGTATCTATATCAGTATCCTTTCAAGAAACTGCTGATGGTGTTGATTTTAACTAATGCTGGATTGTGAAGAATTGCAAGTGAATAGACAGATCAAACCAGAGGAAGAAATATTCAATTTAAAAACAATGTATCTGGTACAAAACGGTTACTCGCACAACATGGACTATGGCGACAGCACCTCCTTGGACAGGTACTCCTTTGACGACATGGTGAACGGATACGCTAATTGCTGTGACCCCTACACAGGGTACACAGACTATGACAATTATGACTCTTATCAGCCCTGGGGGGAGTCTTACCAGCCCTGGGGAGATACGTACCATCCCTGGGGCTCCTCTCCCTGGGGATATGATACCAAGTATGTGTACAGTATGTGGGACTCAGAAGAGGAGGAGGAAATAGAAGGTAAGGGAAATAAAAATTAACACGCTTTATTCAGGTTTATCTTGTCTTTTCTGAGAACAGTATCTTTTTTATTTTCAGAAAACATATATTTTGTGTATCAGATAGACCATTTTAAATAGAGCTTAAAAACTGTTCTGGCTACTTGACTGCTATAATAATTCTTCATTTTAGCAAGGAAAATACATATAGACAATTCTGTTTTTATGTATATCTGGTCATCTGAGCAGGGGGACTAATATGTTGACCTCTCTGGCGTGGGGACTAATATATCTTGACCTCTATGACCACCAGTTACTATTACTTTAAAGTGAAAATGTTGTGGACTTTCAAAGTGTTAGTATGGTGCTCCTGACATGATGATAGCTTGGCAAAATTCTAAAAACCCTGTAAAGATCAAAGGCTACTGCTTAGAGGCAGGAATGGACATAACTGGATTCTAATAACTGTACATGAAGTACAGACAATGGTGTTATAAAGTTTTGTACCTGCAGGGTAGTAGTTTCTAAAGGGAATGTCGTGTATATGGGAATATTCACTGAAACTGGTTGGTTGTTTGAAGAGTGCTGTTGGTCATAGCACATAGTAATTCCAATGAGATTAAGGAACAAGTTTGGCAGTTTTATTTTTGTCTGGTGATAGGGGAATCAACAAAATGTCAAAAAAAAAAAATAAGAAGAAAGTGATATATCTGATTATAGGTTGATAATTGAATCAGTAATGTGTCAAATTAGAAAAAGAAAGTAACATTGTTTAAATTGTTTATTTTCTTAGTCTTCTTGCCTGAAAAGTTTGGGGAAAGAAGTTTAATCAAAGCAAAATGCCCACAATATTACAAAATGTGATGATGTTTTGGCAGACTTGTCAACACTTTTTGTGCCAAGATATCACATTAAAAGTTGGAATTTTTATCTCAACATGAAATTAATGGAATACAAATGCAATCACTTTGCTGTGACTCCATGACGCAAAACTGCTGTATCTCTATGTACTCTATTGTTGATAAAATACATTAGAAATACATCAAAACCACTGATGCAGAAATCATTTTTGCCTGGCCAGGAAGTTTAGATTGGGATTTTTTACCGTTTGGTAAACAAGAAATGGTGACTTAGAAGCACTATAAAAACAGTTCAATTCAATGCAGCATACCAGTCATGATGTCATTAAATACCTGAATTTCATTCAAGAAATATTTGATTGATTTTACAAGCTCACCTTGTGGCTAGGTTTTAAGGATTATAGTTGTAGACCTAAGTCTGGCAGTGGGTCTTTTCTTCCGCAAATGCCTGTGGAATGGGCAAACATTTTGTTACATTTTGGGAGAGATTATTGGTAATTTTCTTTTTACAATATTTTTTCTTAAAGCTGTAATTATTGATTTAAAGGATTAAGGATCTACATGCCAATACTGGCCTTAGGGTGTTGTCTTTATAATTAGATTTTGTTGTGTTATGGCTGAGAAACATGACTCTTAGATTGAACTGGAAATATAAGCATTATGTGTATGGACGTGTGAATTTGAGTTTATGCTAAGAATTCAAAACTTCATTTAGTTGATAGCTTTTTCAAGTTCGATTTATAATAGAGAGAATACAGCCACTTCAGACAAATGACACTGTTGTTAATGATACTGTGAAATAATGATAAGTATTCCTTTTTACCCAAATAATGATTTTATGTAAGTAAACACAGTAGTTACGCTGGACTTCATGCTGAAATAATATTATAAAAAATATCAGCAAGGAAGTCATGGCAAGCTGTCAAAATAAGAACTCATAACTTTTACAATTGAACCGTTCAGGGCATTCCACACCTGTGTTTTACACCCCACAATAAAATTTCCAATTTATTTCAGTCTAATCTAATGAAATCGGCCTCATTTGCATGTGCAAGCTCCCTTGTTTGGGGACACTAGACAAGCATGTGCGATCGTAATCTATAAAATACAAGCTTACGGGTGCAGGTGCCTTAACACAATAGATGTGGTGGAATGTTTGTGTATACATGTTGGTCAATAAAGCCAATGAAGTGGAATATGCACATGATCCAATAAGCTTTCATTCACTTAATCTGAATTGGGTTCTAGCATTCATTGGGGATAGGGAGGAGAGAAAGAGAGAGTTCAGAAGTAGTAAGTGTGTGTGGGTGTATACATGCATGTATTAGTAGTGTTCTCTAGCCTCAGTTGTTTTAAGATGTAAGGTGTTTAAAGTTTCATCAAAACAGTGGTCACCTTAGTTGCAGTTAGTCCTATAGGTAAATCTCATGGGTTAGTAGAGCATTCTAGATTTTTTTCCCCTTTTATCACATATTTCTGCTAATAAAATTATTTTCAAAGTTTGAATAGCTGATGAATCCATCCTAAATTGACTCAAGTATTTAGAGAAAGACCCAACTCTTTTGTTCATCAATGTTCAATCATCTTGCTTTCAAAAATAAAGAAGAAAAAAAAATGGCTGGACTGTTCTCCGCCATTTCCCCATGCTGCTCCCCAGGAGTCCATTGGTCCTCCTTTCACCAGTCAGCTGGTCGTCTTTGTTGGTGATAGGTCAGGAATAGTTTGAGAAAGAGCTTAGACCTCGAGACGTAATATCATATTCAGCATGAGACTCCACTAGTGCCACAGCTTCGCTACATTTATTTTTTGGCGAGGGACAATGATCTGTGTCATGGCTGTCGAAATGTCTGTCCAAGTTTAGAAGAGTAGCTTGGATGTTGCCCATTAGAGAAGGTATTCTGATTTGTTTTGTTTTGTTATTGTTGATACTAGTAATGTAATGTTGTCAGTGGTTGCTTGTGTGCAAAAAGTTTAAGGGCTGATATCTGAACATGAAGCGATACTTTATAAGGAACAATACATTGACTGCTCTGAGTCTAGGCCTGTGTCTGCAAGTTGTAGGTAACAGTAATAAAGGTATGTTGATTAACAATATTCACTGATGACGATGCTATTGTTATCAATATTGATGTCATTTTGGATAGGTGATGGGTTTGCCTCTGATATTGATATTTCTTAATTGAATAATGATTTTAATTTAACATAATGTGGCCATTAATTTTACTGTTTAAGCTATTAATTTGTCTTGCTTTATAAATAGATATGATATTGGGTTCTGACATTGTATGTAAGTCATAACAAGTACTGATTTATTGACATTTGGCAATTCTGTGTGACATTTCTTCATGGAGCTCAGGTAACTAAAATAACAGTAGGCTTAGTGTGTCATTTATAAGTTACACTATTTTCGGGATAAGTTAATTTACTGCAAGTAAAAGATTTTCAGCAGTTATGAACCTGTGTGATATTACAGCTACATGAATATGTGGTATTGCACTTTAGAAAAAGAATGAAAATTAGAAATAAAATGAGATGAGTGAGATGAGGGAACAGTTCAGTGTGGGTGATGAACTTGGCAAGGGAGAAAACAAACAAACAGAAATTACAGAAAAAAATATTATTAAAGATAACCATACTTTACATAACAACAATTTAGGATTCATTCTGAGATTACTAATCAGTGTTTTTAAACAAGTATCATTATTCAAATAGCCAGCTGTAGCCTTTTGAACACATGTGTTGCCATATCTAGGGTTCTAGCAGTCGGACTATAATGCCTGTTATGTCTGCCATGTCTAACAATTTCACCACACCCAAATATTAATACATATTCTTTTTTTTCTTTTCCTGCTGCTGCATAATGGCAGAAAAAGGTGAGGTTTATGTTAGCTTCTATGCATAAATGTCTGTAGATGTTATTGTGATGTTTATATTTTATCTGTCTTAGCCATCCTGTAGTGTTTTTATCCTAGACTTTATTGTAGAAAAAGTGGCATAAATACTGGTTTACAAGAAGGTTGTGATTCTCTATAAAGATGCTATATAGTTACTTATGTTGGTGTTAACGTTGTAGTGGTAGTATACACATGTAGTTTACTTTAGCTTTAATTTGACTATCAAAGTTGTGAATAATATGAAACAGTGTAGTTAAACTTAATACATCTAAAACAAGCAAAGATATCTGTAACATCGTGTCTCTGTTGTTGCATTTGTGTGTAGATGAATATGTGCTTATAAATGTATACTAATAAGATTGTAGTAAAATCTTATTTGAATGCTGTATCAGTTTGTGGTAACCTTTTCTAGTTTGTGGTTACTGAAATCAAAACTTTGACCAAAGAGTCTAGGACAGTGTTGGATATTATCATTTGAGGTGCATGTGGGAGATCTATGGAAACACAGTATGGGAGGGGGAGAAAGGGGAGGGGCCTTCCATGTGAGACATGATATCATATAACCAGTGCTGCCATTCTCTCAGATGAGAAAGGTGTGCATGTATGTAGTATAGAGATATAAACTTTTTTGTTTTTATACAAATGATACAGTAAGATTTGACAGGTGATATTTACCTGCAGAGATTATTAAATATAAAGGATCAGATAATGCATCCTAAGGTTTTTGACTTGTACTCTTGGATTGTCATCATCGTCATCATCAATTTCATTTGTTTCCTCTCATCATTTATAGCATTGCCATTTATATTCAGCAACATCCTCAATGCTTATACACAGTAGCTCTACTATTGAAATGGTCATTATATAACAATAATACTGGTTTTCGCCTGTCCACCTTATTAATGGATCATCTTCAGCAGTTAATTTCCACTCAGGACTGGGTTCCATATTTGTCATTGGAGGTACAGCGGAGAGACAGGGTGTGTCATGATTAAATAGATCACCTTCTGCACTCTGAGCAACTCTAAGGTGAAAAGGGAAATGCGTATCATTTTCCCATTTGCAAAATGAGCCATTGGAGCTTAGATAACGAAGAGCTGTTATTCCAGCTAAACAATTTGTGTCCTTCTCTAGGGTTTCCTTAAGACGCAACAATTAATGTAGTATAGATAGTGAAAAACAGGGCGGGATTGTTCTTTTAAGAGGATTAACGTGATAATTAGATTATTAACCTAGTCCTTATCTTGAGTATATCATTATTAATGGCGTTTTAATTCAGCTTTTAAATGTGGGAATTAAGCCGTAACAAGCTCTCATTATCACAACGATGGAAGTTCTGATATAATGCAGATAAGAAAGTAACCTGGTGCTTGGGAAGTGAATTGTGATAATTGACATATTTCTGTACATCTTTTGTTGTCTTTGCATTGTCTACACATTTATTTTAATTGGGCAGTTAAAAAACTATGCATGATGCTGCAGGGAACTTGTTTGTGTCGATAAAATTATATGATCTTCAGTGCTGTATATGAAATTGCTAAGGACAGAACAATTTAAGTGCACACTAAGAGTTGTTAGTTTTTTTACAGCTACTTGTATGCAAGTATTAGAATTGTTGAAACGTTGGCCTGCAAGCCAGTAACAAAAGTTGGAAGTAACTTTGTAGAAATGTTATCCCTAATATGTCTGAAAATAAATGTACGTGCATTTCAGAATCAACCTACTAGTAGTATGAAGATAAACAAGACATTACAAATGTATGGGTCAGTGACCAAGTGGGTCATACAAATTGGGTGTACAAAATTATTATTAGTATTCTGATATCAATGATAATGTCATAAATTTTATTCATGCCATATTTTATGCATGCCAGAGACACTGCTGTGTAGCCATGTGCTACAGTAATGATCACGATTAACGGCACAGCTGCGGAAGATTTACCACAGTTAAAAACCTGTCGTAACTGCATCTCCACCGTAGCAGTATTTATGAGTGCTACTGTAGTGTCACAAAGATGATCTGCCTGGGAGGACAAGCGGAATGACAGATAGGGATTCTTAAAGATTACACGTCCAATTTAACCCAAGGTTTGCTCTTCCATAACAGTGATGTGATATGTGATATGAATGGGAACTGCTCTCTACATACACACTCCACAGAAACTATATCCCATAGTGACATCCACTTCATGTTGATATTATAATGTTATGAAAATTTTTACCTCTACACGAAGGACTGATTCAGAAGAAGAGGTTGGAGTCAAGGCATTTGTTTTGTGGATAAGTGATGTAACTATCAACATAACTTTTTTTTTTGTGTGTGTCAAATGTTTTCCAGGCAAAAAACACAATTGTTACAACTGACTGTCAGAGATACAGTGCTTACAGATGTGTATCTGAAAGTGGTCTGTACAAATCTTACATCGAAAAAAAGTCATAGTATCAAGTGGATGAAACAGTAATTGTTTACTTATCATTGAGCAGAAATACAGGAAAAAGACTAATAATAAGAATTTCCTATGTGGAGAAGCTTTTATGAACTTTCTTTGGTAAGTTAGAAAATTTGGCATGTGGACAGTGACATTATGAAGGCATATCTTTCTGATTGTCTCTGACTTGCGGGAGGAGGATACAAATGATAATTGACACCCTGGTTATCAGTAATGATCAGAATTATATTAGACTCTGACTGAGCATAGTTCAGATTCCTGGTGCTGAATGTCTGAGCAGGCCTAGACTTGCTGGTAAAACACATGAGAAAGGAGAAACCCAGCTTAGTTTTCCAGAAAGGAGACAACCTTTGAGAACATTTAACATTATTGTACATCTTACCTGTCACACTTTGTGGGCTAAAGATGGACGGACAGTATTCGTGACTGAAAGTTCTTAAATATTGAAAGAAATAGAAAGGAGAAAAGAAACAAGAAGACAATGCCATCGATGAAATACCAGTGAAAAGAAAAGGATGAGGTAACTTACAGTGGTTCAATGAGTTGAGCAATCTAATGAAACCTTGGTTTTGTTTAAATTGGAAAGTCTTTGTGCTTTATGAGAAGCAAACAATTTTTACAGTCTGTTAACTTGAGTTTTGACAAAGCTCATGTGACAAACCTGACTTGAAGCAATTACTAACTCTTCTTGTTATTACCCTGCAGTCAGGAAAGGAAAAAGTCAAGTAATCGTACTTAGGGTTAAAAAAAGATACAGCTGCTGAAGATTAACACAGTCAAAGTGGAAGGTGTATTACAGTAACAGTCTGAGGGTTGCATACCAATGTGGTTTTATAATAGCTCCCTTGTGTGGTTTTAACCAACATTACGAATTATTTATCTGTCTGGCCGTGACAGCTTCAGTAAACAGGGGCTATCCCTTCATAGGCTTCCTGTCATCTAAGCTGAGACAATTAAATGGTATGAGATAACATTACAGGTGCTCTTGGCAAAGATGTGTGCTTTTTACTAACTGGAAGGGAGAGAGGCAATGACAATAGCATTTGTTATTTGGCAGAGATAAGAAAACATGATGTAATGCTGAAAAACTCATCGGCGTAAACAACCCTGACGCTAACTAGATGGAATAAAGTGTTTAATTTGTCCAAAAAACAGACAGAGAGCCCTGATGTTATGCTGTCATCCACAATACATAAAATAGGATCATAAAAATAGGGTGAGAAAACAGGTTTTTGAAAGCCTTTGTTTTACACTGGTTCCCAGCAAGAGAAGCATTGATTCCAGTTTGAGCAGCAGCCATTTATGTGGGAGTATTGTGGAGAAGATGTTAAAAAGAATGTATGCAAGCCTGGTTAAGCCTCTGACTGCATTTTGGAATCATTACATCGCTTGGATTGGCATCGATGAGGAGAAGAATCTCATTCTAGTTGGAAGGATGTCTTGAAAAAAACACAGCTTCATGAATGATTGAATGTAGCAGTAGAAATTGACCAGATTCGTACAGAGATTGGCAAATGTGGCATCTTTGGAACATTTCTCAATTTCTCAATAAATTGTGTGGGAATTCAACAGATGAAGAAGAACAGTGGAGGAGTTATGAGTAAAACAAAAAAATACATGATACATGTAGTTTATATCTGACACCAGGCAGGAATGACCTGAAGTTCACTTAAATAAAAACTTCTTGTGTGACTTTGTAAACTGTTGCAGTAGGCCAGTAAAACCAAGAGCAAAGAACGTGGGAAGTTGGGAACTTATTTCAGATGATGATGATCCGCTGTGGAAGTGAACACTCAATGTGAGGAAAGATGTTTGTTATAACTTGTCTGCAGAATGAAGGTACTAGTAACTTTTGAATGTTTTGAGAATCTTTTAGGTACAGTTTAAATCTTTTTAACTGCTGCAACTGCATCAAATACCGGTGAAATTGTCAAAGGGCAAGAAAATTTGTTTTATGCAACACGTCCAAAAGCTTCTGCTCTGGAGTTTTGGTGAAGTTTTAGATTACTGTCAGTTGTCTAAGTAAAATTGGCTGGAATTGCAATTGGTAAAGCTTTCTTTACATCAGCTCATTGGATTTTTGTCTGCATCTGATTATATTGCTACATTTTTTTTTAGTTGTTAAAGACCAAGAAAAATATCCCATAAGTTATGTGTTGGTGCCCCACAAAAATCTTTATTCCTTTTTATTACTGTTGTCACAGACATTTCCATCAGTTGGCAGATTTTTTTAAAATAGTAATTTTATTGGCAGCCTCCGGATTGATATAAAACTCCATAGTTGCCCCAAATTTTCTGCCCCTTTGTTTCTGAATTGCTGTTAACATCCCTATTACAAGTGTAATACACATAGCTTTTATGACCAGACACCCCTGTGAATCATTTTGGAGATTGACTAGACATTTACCACTAAACATGGAGTCACTGGGTTCTCTGGTGTTTGATACTAGCTGATTAGTGGTTGCTTGAGGTATATTACAAGTTGTAGTTAGAGGGTGGAGTGCAGGATTAGTGGATTAAAAGTAGTAATTTAAAATACCGTAGGAAATAACTTACCTTATCAGAGCTGATAATCTGAATTATGTGTGTAAATGTAGGAGCAAATTATTTTAGAAGAATAAGGTGCAACCTTTTTTAACATGAAATATTTGCATGGAATTGTGTGTGTATTGTAATTTTTGACTGCTTAGATTAGTTTTCAGCATCCATTGCATGGGTGCTGGTATTGCAGCTCATTTTGGTACCTTTGGTAGACTTGAAGACAAGTAAAGGTGTTTCAGATGTGAAAGAATGTGTTGTGCTCAACTAACACAATTGTGATAAACTTTCTCAGAAGAAGAGTTCATCAATACAGTAACTTCATAAGACCGCACACAAAGTTATCCTGCAATGTTTTGTTGCATGTTTGACATTCCAGTCGTGCAAGGATTACTGAACTGTTGAGGGAAAAAACAATAGTAAGAGCCACCTTTGACTTTATTCTCACATTAAACAATATGTTATTTGCACAATGACCCCAGTGTAGCAGTCAAAGGTCTCTGTGTAATACAGTGCTAGTTGTTTTCAGATTTTATTTTTATCCTAATTTTTCTATGGTGGTTGAAAATGATTATGTGTCCTTCTTGATTATTTTGGGCAAAAAAGAGAGAAAGCAGTTAATTATTTTCTGCTTTGTCGAATTTTTGTTTTTTTCAGTGATGCACAAATGATAAGTACAAATGGTATGTTTTGGAATTTTATCATATTGAATTTGGCTGTCATAATTAGGTTTAAAGGCATTAGAATTTATAAATTAGTCTATGGAGCACTAGATACCTATCATTCTACATTTATGAAAAAAAGGCACATA
The DNA here is from genome assembly GCF_051362555.1 of Lingula anatina. Lineage (NCBI taxonomy): Eukaryota > Metazoa > Brachiopoda > Lingulata > Lingulida > Lingulidae > Lingula > Lingula anatina. The sequence goes on along the minus strand of NC_141773.1, from coordinate 16,924,080 downwards.
AATTTTTCAATTGGGATCCCTTTCCCTTAATGACTTTTCTGTATCTTTCTTTATCATTCTCTCAGTAATTATTCCCTTTCAGGTGTAAACCCATTACAACAAAAATCATAAAATATTCAAACCTCACCTTCGGTTTAGACATTCTCCCAGGAGAAAATAGTGCCCAAGTCCTCGCAGTACTCTTGAGCTGTTCGTGTTAGCCTTGATAAAGAACATATTGATTCAATGGTCACAGACAGGGCACACATACTTTTCACAACAATATGGTGTCTAGATGTACCTGCCCTGCAGGGTGTAACATTCTCTAACTGTGGTAACTCCACTAAATTTTTTATTATATGGATTTTTAATACTGCTGCTACTGGGCCATGATTTAGCCCCCCCCCCCCCCCCCCCCCCCCTTTCCTGCAGACTTTCTACGTTGCTTATATGGAATTTATGGTATAATGACGTATTTTAGAATATTTTTTGAAGTCTTGGTAATTTTGGAGCTTCAAAAGATATTAATTTTTTAAAGCTGCTGTCATTTTAATAAAAGTGATATCCATATGGATATAAGGTTTGTGGATGTTCTTGAAGTACATAGTAGACAAATGGTGTACCATTTCCATAAAAAAAAATTGTTGCAAACAAACAACTTCAACTTGGAACAACAAACACTGCACCTTGCCATATGAAACCAAGTCAGCCACAGATTATAATGTAGCAATTATCAGAGCATGCTAATAGTATCAGGGTTACCAGGTGACGGGAGCCTTTTTAAGGGCCATAAAACACCTGTAATGTGTAAAAGGAATGCTGTGGTCCCTTACCACAGTGTCAATTGTCAGTGGATCCTAAATTGGATGTTGAAGACTAATTTTGTGGCAGGAAGAATGACCCTGTCCACCCCCCCTCCCCCATTTGATTAGTATAAGTTAAAGGAGATTCTAAAAGACCTTGTTTGAAATAGTTTTTTCTTTGTTTTGTACCTATGCCAAGAGAAAATATTTCTCTGCCTTCACTGAATATCTGTCTTAATTTATATCATAAGTTGAATGTATATAAAATCTTACACTTTTTTTATAATTTGCAAATAACCATTCTGGTCACCAAAACACTTGATGCAAATGAATACATATAGTTGCTTCCTGTAGATAGTGCAACTGTCACGGGGACAGCCTCCGGTGTTATTTTTAGTCCATTTATTCCTCCCATTTCTGAAGTATCCAACCTGAGATGTTTGCTCTCTACATACGCTTGTCCTAAAATCTGATTCATTTTACATTACCAGTTTGCTAGTCTGTCTGAATATACATATTCAAACTTGTCCTTCAAAAAAGCTGACAAGTATCATGACAAGAATGCAGTAGTGAAAAAATGCAAGGGCTGGGTTTTTTTTCTTTTAGAGAGCTATTTGCATGATTGACTCATTGCACTTTTATAGATTGCCATAAATTAAATTTTACCATGCCAACTTGAAGAGCAAACAAGCCATTGTACTGTCACAGTTATGATCTTTGGGAAATTTGAAATGTGGGGTTTAATAAGTCAGATTGTTGGAGATGCCATATGATGTTTGCTACTTTGTACTGAAGGTAACACTGAAGTGTGATATGTCATGGGAAAAAAGTCCATAGTTGAAAAGAGCCATGAGAAAGTGGACATTTGTTGTGGCCAGCTGGGTGCCCTTTATGAGAACATTTCTAGGATTCCTTCATCAAGAAAGCAATTTGATTTATGAAGTGACGGAATGAAAGATCTAAGTCAGTTATTATTTTAATAAAAGAGAGATATTTTGGTTTTAAAAAATAGTTTAAGTTTGAGAAATGAAAGAGGGGGAAAATGCCTCTGATTCAAAGAAAAGTTTAAAAGAGAAAGATAAAATGTTTGCTTTTTTGGAGAATTTCATTTCTAGAGGAGTGAAACAAGTCTATATGGTTTAACACTATATCTTAATTTGTTTTAAAATGTACTCAAATTCTGACTCAATTGTTAAACAATGAGAATAAAAAACCCTTAACAAAGACCCTGTGTAAACACTCCAAGGCTATTAAACCATTTGAAAAAAGATTCCATTTCAAAGGCGGGCACATGACTGTAACTAACAGTAACACAAGTATGGGTATTAACTCCTTAATCGTAATTCCTTCAAGCAGCCGTGTAACATCAGATTAAGCTTAAAGAGTTCATCAGGTTAGATGGGGAACAAAAAATATTGTAGAAGTCTGTTTCTGTTTGCATACCAGACTTCTTGGTACATTCCTGTTTCAGAACCAAAGATTAAGTTCATCCTGTCTAGTCTGTGTGAGAGAATAAAGAAATGCATCGATTGCATCTTTTTAATTTCTAATAGAATATGTTTTAAAAGAAATTGTTGTAATTTTCCAAGCTTGAAACCACTTTCATTGTTAAATTTGGAAGCAGACAGGAAAAGGGATTCGTTAATGTCTTAAATCACGGGAGACATGGCAGACCCCGTTTCTGTGTCAGGTGACAGCCCTCATGACAGTAGAGAAGACACAGCCAGTTCAAGTGTCACTTTTGGTGACACTGCTGTAGCGAGGCTGTCATTGGTGTCCCTACTGGTGACAGCAACTTAATGTTAAACACCTGAAGATGTCCCAACCACCCTAGAAATGTTCAGTGGAATATATGCTAGACAGTTATGTAACTGCTGATGTAAAGACTTGCTATAAGAATATGTGTAAATTAAGGAAGATGTTAGGGATACAACATATTAGGAAAAAAACAGTAGATACCATTTTTGATTTAAAAAAATACTTTTCAGCATCAAAAAGTATTAAGCTGTGGATTGAGGAAACATTGCTACAATTTGCAGTTGTATTGTTTCATATTTTGAATATTTTCCTTAATGTAAACTGCATGCATTTTTTGGTTTAAATTTAATATCAGGCATTAATGCTTTTTTTTTTCAATAACACTTATCCTATTTCACAATGATATTTAAACAATGGCTGTTCTTAAAATGCCATGTTGACTTTTCAAAACAACACTTTTTGATTTATCCACACTGTGAAATTGGATATGACAACTAGTGAGAAAACTACAGGAAAACATGGGCCAAGAATCTGAAGGAAAGGGATTTATCTTATTATAGACAATAAGATACAGATGCTATGGAGGTCGAAAGCAGCTAGTTTGAACGTGGGAAAGTTTTCTCTTCCACTTTGTTTTTCACCGAAAATTGGATTAAAATCAATTTCTGGCTCTATCGGTTCAAGATGACAGATGCAGGGATGCTACCAGCAGCAGCTGATGCATGGTCACCTCCCAGTTGTAGACTAGAAAGCTTGTGAACAATTGTCTACAACTACTGTAATATTGTATATTTTTACCATTCAAGATGGATAAAAGGGCTTTGATAATGCACACTTGATATCTAAATTGAAAAAGAATTATAAAGAAAAAATTTTATTAATTTAATTTCAAATGATTGGAGATATACATAATGAAATGTGCAGGTAAAGCCTTGAGTACAGACAAAAATCGAAACAGATTTTGATTAGGATTTTAATTTAGCCCTGCAGGTAAATCAAGTAAAAGCAGATGTAGTTTTAATTAGGAATTTTGTTCCAAAGTTGGTTTAAGCATAAACTGATAAAGAACTGAGAAGAACAAATATGTAGCTAATTGATTGGGCACAAACCTGTGTTACCTGCAAGTTTTCAGTGCAATTCAACTGTAGCAAATATTGATTTAACTGAGCTTTATCATTAATTAAAAAGAAATTGGACAGTGCAATATGGCACTGCAGGCATTAATTTATCTGAGCATTATTGTTAATTGGAAAGAAATCATGCAGGTTTCAGACGTTCCTGGCTACTTAATCTAAGAACAGTAAATCGCAGTCGATATCAGATACGCCCGCACTGTTCTAGACTAGACTATGTGCTTTAAGAGATTTATTCTTTGCAGTTCTCTATTGGGTGGGGACTGCCCATCAGTGGCACTAGTTAATGTGGCACATCTATTTGTTCAGACCAGATTTGATGATAATAGTAATAAAAGTAAGTGGCCTGCAGTGAGTTAGGGCTGGGGTCTCACTGTTACTTTTGTTAATTCTGTAAACTTCAGAGACATGGGTATCGATGTGGAAACCTCCACCAGATTGAATCTGTTATGAAATATAACGAGATTCACCTTGGCGAATTCATTCCTGACATCAGTTGTGTTTTGAGGGGGTAGTAATATATGGTTCAATGTTATTTTATGTGGAGAAGGAAAAAACGCACAGTCACTTGTACAGCAGACTACGAGAGGAGGGGAGTGTAATGGTATTGGTCTCACAATTCAAAGAACATTTCTCTGAGGTCTGGGCCTGTTATTGTGCATACGTCCACCAGATTGGATCAGTGGTGAATATTAACAAGTCAAGTACTCTGAAGGAAGAAGGAGTAATGGAGATTTTTTGCCTAGATTACACAGTGTGATTCAGTGTAGGGGAGAAACAAAGAGGTCAAAGGGCTGCAAAGGGTAACATTACAGGGTACTAATTTACTGGGGTATCAGCACATGTGTCACGAAAAAAAAAACTTGCTGTACAAAAAGAACCTCTCGTTGTCTGGACGTCTGCAACAAGTTGGTGCAGTGTGAACCTGCATGCATGAAGATAAGCAGAAAGTGCTTTCTTTGGATGATTTAAAGAAGAAAGACATTTAGACCAATGATAATTGCAGCGTAGTTATTTTCTCAAGCATCTGCACATTGGTTAGACAGGTGAAACTGGACACAAGAGAAACAGGAAGCATATGCCAAGGGAGATGATAAAATAGGGATTGGACTGATGATTATTGGAAACTGGTCTGCTACATCAAAAGACCAGTTAACTTAAAGACCAGTGAGGCAATTTGTTAGTAAGGGCATTTAGAAAGGCCATCTTACTTTTTTTGCCTTCCAGCATTGTACCTGAAATATGGGACTTTGTTGAGGATTTTCTGAAACCATGGATTTGTAGCAGGAGCAGTTTTTTTCAACACATCATTATAATTTATTTTTCAAAGGATGTGATTCAAATTTACCTGCATCATTAAAAGTATGGTCATCTCTACTTTTGACAAGTATTTTCTCACAATTCAAATCGATAATTAAACTGCCATCGTGAGAATTAATATCTACGTAGGCAAGCAGAAGTGACCTTCACGACAGTGTTAGCTGGCCCATTAGAAGGTGTTTTATGATGTTATCAGGCTAATTGAACCCTTCTCGATGTGAAAAACAGATGTACTCTGGTCATTTAGGATATCAGAGGACATCTGCTGATTTGACCAGCGAATGACAAGCATTTATGACCATCTCTGCAGTGCCATTCTAAATGGAACTGCTTGTTCTATTGTGCTTGTAATCGGTGTCAAACATTCACTGCAGTTTTCCCTGCTGACAAAGTTTTGTAATTGACAGCTTGTTTACAATGGCATTGACTTTGAAGAGCGGGATTTTACTGTAATTTTGTCAGGAGGATAGTTGTACTGAAACAGTGGTCTTCTGCAATGATGTGCATTCTGTCACAGTGGATATTACTTCAGTTTGCGATTGCTAAATTTCAAGACTAGCTACTCTGTGTCTAATAAGATAGATACAATTTACTTTTCAGATTGGATTACTTTTTCAGCATATCATGAGTGGCACAATTTTCCTTCGTTGCTATGGCAATGATTTGATTGACAGAGGTACCACATGTTATTAAACAAGGAGATTCTAAAAATACAACATAACTCTGTGTGAAGCGTGCATGATTTAAGACCTTGCGCAAGTCACAAGTAAGAACACTGTAACTTTGTGTGTCAAACCCACGCTGTTTGCAAAGAGGGCACAAAGTGATATATTGTACACGGAGGAGCGTCACCAAGTTCTGTCATGGCCAGAAGATAAACTGAATGCTCAGAACATCCTCAGTGTAAGGTTAACACTATTCCCTGTGTCATGAGGGCCTGTTCCCTGTGTAAAGGACCAGTGAACTCTTTCATCATTCTAGTTAAGTCCATTATACTTCAGGGAGGTATTGAGCTTTATTATAACCAGTGCCTCCCATTGATGGGCATTGTGAATTGTCAGTAAACATCACACATAGGAGGCACTGCTACCATACTGCCTTGTTTGTGAGCTTGTTAGCCATCTGCTACAGTATAGCACATCATATTAGAACCCATTTATTAAGGAACTAATGTAAATGCAAATCCATTCTTATAGGGCATAGGAGATTTGCTGTCTTATAGGATCACAGGTGATGACTTAATTAAACCAGGGGCGTACACTGATATAAAGACTAGTTTCACAAGAAGAGAGCAGTGTTGTCTTCTAAGGTGCCTTCATCGTGATGACTTCATGAGAGCAAAAGGGCAATGAATTGAATATGCATGGATATTTAACTAGTGGAATGGTGTTATCTAATAGAATTTCAAGCGATGACTTAACGAAAGTGAGGAAGCACGTTATCAAAAAGAGCATGCATACATGAGAGGAGGAAGGTTTTAATCAGGCGTTCACATTCCTTCTTAATCAGGTGTGCTCGTTCATTGCATGGTACTGTGTATACGGAGACACCGAGTTATCAGCTACGGAGGATATTGTGTGGATATTATTGGCACCTTGAGGTGTGATATTGCACCGTCTTACTCTCACTGGTACGCATGGTGGTAGACTGGTGTGGTTGAAACTGAGCTCACGTTATCAGTCACATAGTACAGTATGGCACGGTGACATATGGAAATTGGTCAGAAATTTTGGCACCTTGGATGTTTATTTATGTGATGCCATTCATTTACCTGCACAAGACTGATGCTGAGATAATTGAAGGAAGAAAGATGTTCAGATTTTTATAATGCTGTGCCACAATTGCAGGTTGATAGATTTTGAAACTGAAAATTTCTACAGCACTGTTTCAAGTAGACCATTTCCACATTTTATGGCTGTTGAAAGTAAAAAATAAATAAATGAATAAATAAAGGACAACCGTAGTCTAAGAATGTGATCTGGCGGTTAATAACAGAACAAAAAATCCCTTTTCTATATACAAGGAATATTCCAAAGATAGGATACACACTGTGTTTTGAGTGAAACTAGACCTCATTGACTCTTATGGACATTATTACTGGTCAGATTGCCTTTATATGGAACCTTGAATTATAATAAAACTTTCAGATAGAGCAGATGGGAGGCATACCATGCATTAAGGACTATTTACCCATGAAAGATTACGACATTTGGATTATAAGGTCAGCTTGGAAGGATTAACGAATACGGAGTGTGTACATATAGAGGTGGAAATTCAGAGATTGAAAGAAATAACAGAGATTGAAATGGATAATGGATTGTGAAGTTTGAGATGAGCTAATTCATTTTTAAATGCAGTTACATTTTCTTTTTACTGAAAGATTTGTAGTCTTTTGCTAGGAAGTCACCTGAATACCAGGAATTATAAACTGAAAGGGGAATATTAGTCATCTTGTGGGAATTTTATTGTATAGCAGTTAGATCATTGTTATTGCTTGCACAGGTATGGTTACATTCAACAAGGAATTTGTACTTCTTCCAGCTATTTTGCTCAAAGATTCCCTTACTGTGTGATTTGTCAATTAATCAGAGCAGAATGAAGCACTACATTTGAAAGAAGACATGTTTAAATATACTCAAGTTTTTACGAAAGATCAACTCTGCTACCCATTCAAGAGAAAAGACTACAAAATTTGTGTACACTAACTAGATGTTGAGACTGTTTACCTGAATACACATGTCATCCCATCAGCGTCAAATCTCTCCACCCCGAAGCTGAGGAGGTGGTTGTAAGAATTGCATTCAAAGATTGATGACAGACAAGCTCTTCGGGAACTGGGCCAACATTGTTTTGAGATTTCTTTTACCAGTTCTGTCACACCTGAAGCATTATTAGAGGGCGCAGAACCGGAGCTCTGCCTTGCAGCCCTGGAGAGTTATAACCACAGGATACCTTACTGTGGGTGTTTGGATTAGTTATCCATTCCAAGGGCCCCTGAGTAAATAACATGTAAAGGAGAACGTGGATAGTGCTTTATGGGATTCTGACAGTGAAATTTTGTATTGATAATATGTGGTAAATGTCCTCACTGTTTGACTCCGTTTCAAACCTGTGGATGAAACTGAAAATTGGTAGAAAAATCATGACTTAATATTTATCCATGCTGGTGCTATACATTTAGCCCACCTTTGAAAAGACTGTGACTTCAGGTTATGGATAGTTAGTGAAATTACTCTTTGGATTGTGTGCTCGCTCTTGTTCTACCATTGAATAGAAAGATGATAGACAGAGACTTGTTAATCAAGGTGTTTCAGGATGATAATGAGAAAGACTGTCAAAAAAACAAACAAACTGACAGATAAATAAATAGCTAAAGCACACTAACTCCTAGTCTGGAATCACATGTCCTCCACCCAGACTTGTGCACAGTGACATTTTAACATTCTTGGTTGTCAATGGAGTTTTAATATACTTTTTTTTTCATCTCAGCAGAACAATAATTCTCACTGACTTATATCATTGATGTGGAAAGTTTGAAACTTCTGGTTTTTGACAGCTGAGAAGTAATTTGCATGGTTTCTTGGTTGGTGTAACAGCAGGGGAAGTGGCATAAGATTGGACCTGGGACAAAGTTAACTGTGTTGATAGGGCATTTTATAGACTTTCATGGCAGGTCTAGGTATATTTCTCAAGTAGAAAAGAAGAAAATGGAGGAATGTAATCCCAGGAAGGACTGAAATTCACTGTGGAACAATGGTTTGATGCGTTGGCTGCAAAAGGAGTCTAATATATGACTTGGCATTTATTATCTTCAGTTTTGTTTCATCTCAAGAATTAAGTCTGTTGAAATTGTGTCTGTTTATCCAAATGAATGCACATATTTACCAGGCACATTCCCCTTCAGCTTGAGGGGAAGAGCAATATTTAAGAGGCCTTATCAAACTTTAGGACTAGATAAGGAGAAAAAGGTGTTATTTTATGACGTCTAGATTCCTGCATCCAAAAAATTTAGTGGGTTTATTTTCATGGAAGGATCTGCAATTTTTTTTTTGCATGTTTCATTGATGCTATCCAATTAATGCCAAAGCGTATATTTTTGTAAAATACTGTTCTGTCTTTCACAAAGCAGGCATTTGAGAGAAAATACTTGGGAGGACGTGGAAAGTAGTTCGTTTTTTTGCTTGAAGATATAGCTGGAATATGTTTTGCATGTGTTTGAACAAGCTGATTTGAAGGTTTAGGTATATCAGTGTAAATGAAGACTTCCGTTAAGATACATGGTGTAAACATTCTGAAGATAACAGAAGCAGAGCAGACATTTTCTTGTTGAGAAATAAGCTGACAGTTGGAGATTGGAATGCTCATTGGGATGTTCATGTGTGATGCAGATATCACTAAATTTATGGATCATTTATAATTCTGTGAATGTTATGCCATTCAGATCATGGATCAGGCATGAAATAGAGAAATTATCTCAAAATTCTGGAACAGCCTTATATCATATATGGATATGAAAAATTGATCACCATATTGGAAAAAATGGGATCCGTTTTATCAGACATTTACTGGAGTAGCAAATGGACGGCATAAAAAATCACTGGTTTCACAGTATCTGATTTCATCCATGGTGAATATCTTGGTATGTCTTCCTGGCATAGCATATATTTCACACCTGAAAAATAGGAGTTTTTACAGCTGAACAGAACCTACAGAGAGAGACAGACAATATCATAACCTGCCATTGAGCTCCCTAATATTCCTTGTTTATGTAGTCTATCAGATGAGCAACATAAACAGGCAATAATCCTAAATTAGAAATCACTTCCACCACCTGATGAGGGACGCATGAAATTGTATATTTTGATCTCTTCATTATCATCTTATAGAAGTGCCACTGGTCTGGTAATTTGCCGTAACTTGTGCCTACTCGAGTACTCTCATTACTTGTGTATAAGGGACAGCCAGAAACAGTTCAAACATTCTGAGGATGAAGCCACTAGTGGCAGTCTAAATACTTATAGTGTATATTTTGATAATATTTTGTAAAAATTTCCCACTGTGCTGCGGTGTGCCAATATGAATAACCTAAGGTATCAGGGGTTCTTTCACTCCACCCTCTCTCTCAATGGTGGCAGTTCTTGTGCCAAGTTGTGGACAGGGAAGTGCGGGAACGCACGCGTGTTTGCCATGGTTTCCTGCGAGGATCTGACAGACATAGGTTGGTATTTGTATAATGTTGATTTATTTCTATAAACTTGATGATATTTCATATTTCTGTACATCTGCCTTGTATATTTTTAGTCTAATATTATGATATCGAAATCACCACCTCAAAGGAAAATCTTCACTGTCACTAAATGCATTACTTAATTCAGTTTGTTCTGCAAATTTATCTTTATTTGACTACTAAAATAATGATTGGTTTACCAGTAAGTGAATTAAAAGAATTAAGGGAAAAGATAATGCAGCAAGTGTAGTACACTATAAACTAATATATCCATCTTGATTTTATATCAGATGATAAATAGTTGTCTGCAAATTTGACTGTGGTTTGGATTTGAATGTATAGTTGTTTTGTCCTGTCTGTTCAGTGTAGATCTCCATATCATTTTAATGTTTTATGTATTATACCCAATGCCAGGGTGGTGTTAGAGTAGCCAGTTTGGAGTCCCCTATGTCACATGTTCTTTTCTCCTGATTTCTAAGACTGAAGAGTTGAAAAAAAGAATGACTGGAATTTATGTCATGGAGGAGTAACACCAACTCAAATATTTGTTCTTTGTTTTGCTCTTGAGGGCCTATGTCTACAGGAAAGTCAAAAGTTTTAGTTGTCTTTATATTACATTGTTATCAGTGTCATGCATGGGGAGAGGGGAGGGGGTATATCTGTAATAACTATCAGCTTTAGATGCTGTGTGTGGAATGGGTTTTTCTTATCATGCAGTATACATTGTGGAAGGTGTGTGCATTTTTCATTTTTTTAGATCACTCACTATCATGTCACTGTTTTCATTTGTTTGACAGTATTTAAAATTATTTCCAACATTTGTTTTATTTCTAAGTAGCTGTGTGTGTGTGTGTGTACATGTGCATGCATATATCTCGTTCTCAAGTTCTTAATTACATACACTGAGATAATATAGAGATATTTTTTTTCAAAAAATCATTTATCATCTCTGAACTCTATATTTTAAGGTCTTAGAAGAAGGTCTTAGTAGGAGGGAAGGAAAGGGGTCTGCATGTTAGATTCCAATCATCTCCTGAACATCTGTAATTGTGATGTCCAAATTAGTTCCTCTCATAAAGTCATCTAAATATTTGCACTGCTGGCAAACCTAGTGCTCCAGCCAAATAAATAACTGTGGTTTATTTTCCTCTCCATCCTCCAACCATGAAGCCGCAGGCTTGGTTCTCTTTAATTGGGCAGCTTTCAACTTTTATGGGTTATAGGTACTAACAGTCCGTGGTTTTTACCACCATTTTGACCATTGATGACATTTAGACCTGTGGCAAGAAGAGCAGACAAGCCTAAAAAAGATTGGTTGTGAGTTTGGTGATTTTTTTGCTGGATTATTTTTGGAAGAGGATTTTTAGGTGAACTGTTGTAAGATATTTTCATTGTGTGTAGTTAATTTTAACATCAAAGGAAAATAATATGAGATATAAACATAATAGGAAAAGTTCTGGTGATGGGGTAATTTCATGTAATTTTTGGCAATTTCAAAAGAAAACCTTTTATAAACATTGATAAGAGAAATGTTTGCCTGAATTATAAGATTAAGACATGGTTCTTCATAGATTACATAGTTCGCAGCAGTTCAGAATTGAACTTCAAATCTATCTTGAAGAGCAGATAGTGTCTGGAATTTTTGTTTGTTAATTACTAAATAAAACTTAACTTATTGTTAAGTGCTTCATAAAGTTAAAGCACTAAAATACTGCCGTAAATGTAACTGTAGGTATGAAAGAATTAGCACCATTAAGAACTACTACAAGATGGCAACTTGCCAAACAGCAGTGTATACTGGACTACACAACAGTTTTAGGTGTAATGCCAAAGGGTACTTGACCAAGAATGTTGTTTTAGAAGGTTGTCCGTTTTTTACATGCATGTATTCAGAAATATTTTGCCACTAGGCAGGTATTTTTAAGACAGAGATACAGGTACTTTAATAAAGATGACCTATAGTATTTGTGCAGGTGAAGGAAAAATGTGTAACACAGTTGCTCATGTGTTTTGCAGTGTGTAGCCAGTTAATGATAAGGCTAAGCATTTAATGTTCACGGATTAAGAAAGATTTTTCTGTGTTGCCATTAGATTTTAGTATTTTAGTGTTCAAAATAAACTGATCTTTTATAAAAGTGTATGATGAAGAGAAAAAGTGGACTCCTGATTACCTATGCATTATCATAAACAATAAGCTGTATTTTTCAACATGAGAATATTAAGTCTTTTAAGGTAAAAGAACAAAAGGAATTATTTTGTCCATTGGATATATTATATATCCCAAATAGTGCAATATGTCATTGCTGGATAAAGTAAACACAAACAGTATAGAGCAACATGATGAGTAGGACCGAAGATTAATGATTTTCTCAAGATAGTAATAGGATAAATGTATTATAGCATTCCACTGTGCCATTATAACCCAGCGGTTACTACTCGGGAATGTGGATGGTTGAAGGATATGTATTATTATAGGAAGTCATTGTTACCACAGGCATTTGTTTGCATGTTGAAACAAAAGACAACAAGTGACAGACACAATATTCTTCTTTTATGTTTTAGGAAGTAAGGCAGTGAAAGCATGTTTTTTTTTATGGAGAGAGAGAGAGAGTTGTGAGAGAGACTGTAGGGAAAAAGGTTGTACTTAAGGAAAGAAATTTTACGTGTGAATTTGTTTTTCAGATTTAAATGACTACAGTTGGTTGAGGAAGATGTTAGATTTACTAATGAACATTTAATCAATAAATAACGTTTTAATTCTATTTTTACAGCCTCGTCTGGCAGCGACAAATACGGCAGCAACTTGCAGATGACTTACAATCCTTCCTTCAAGCCATTCAGCAGAGATCCCAGTTCTGAGAGTGTCGTCTCCCTGATGAGCGTTGCCAGCACAACCAACAGTGTCAGCCCACCCTCCACCGCCAACAGGCCTCATTCTATCACCAGTGAGTAGAACTGGGACTTGGGGACTCCTTCAGGGGGTGGGGGTTGGTTAGCATTGTAATGGGGGTGGTAAAAACGATTGGGGGGGGGGGGAGGGAGGAGAGAATGAGGGGAAGAGGGCAGCAGAAAGTGTAAGAGACTGGGTAAGGAGAAAGAGTATGTGGAATACCTAATTTTACAACATTTTTCCCTTATGCATGTTATAACCATACTTAATATGGGGTAAATGATTTTGGCATTTAAAATGCACATTGCATGGCTTTTCTCTTCCTCTAGCTTGGTCAGACAAAATATTCAAAGTATATTACACCATAATGAATTTTGGCCATTGCATGTGGTTAATGCAGCAGTTGAGGTACCTGGTAAAATAATGAAGCAGGATTAGGCTCATAGTCCTTGTGTTATAATGGGATGGTTGGTTTGTAGATGTCAGTCTGGAGTTGAGAGAAGTACTAATATATTTTTCCCCATTTTTCCTTCTTCTTTCATCAGAGGAGGGTGTTTATGAAGGTATGTGTGTATTGCTGATATAAAACATAAATGTTTGGCTTGCTTTCACTTTGGGTGTTATATTTGTGTTGTGTCTTTTTTTTTTTTTTTTTTTTTTTTTTTTTTTTTTTTTTTTTTTTGTCAACTTATTCGCTGAATATATATTTTACTTTTTTATTTGTTTTTGCTTTTGCTTAAAATAAAAGACAATATACAATGTTTGACTGAATTTCAAAATCACGCTCTTTTTTGTTAACATCAGTGAGCCAAAAGTCAGTGATTATTATTTTTTAGTTGCACTTTGGATTTATAAAGTTGTTTTTTGCATACATGTTTTTTTACAGTTGCTATTTTAAGTTATGTATGTGTGATGTTTGTTAGGTTTGTTACACCACATTACTTACAGTGTTCATTTTTTAAATATATTTAGAATAAAATAACAGGTGCTTGCAATTGTAAGATATTATTCTAGTAATATATGAAAAAAACAGCACCTGAAATGTTGATGGTAACAGCTAATTATAAAAATTGTTTATAAATGTAAAAATGCTGCATTTTGTATTACCTTAGCTCAAGTATTCAAGAATTTGATGCACTCATGAAAGTGATTTGATGCACTCATGATTTTAGAACAGTATATGTGTTTTTCATCAGTAAGCATATATATATATATATATATATATATATATATATATATGATTTTCATTGCCACTTCAGCCACACAGCAAGGCCCTGTGGAGGAATTACAACTATTTGGCAAGCGCAAGTCGTCAATACGGAGGTCTGCCAGGGCAAGTTTTGGCCGTGGGTATGATGGGAAAGGTGAGTTTCACTGGTCGTCATGGAGACAGGTGTTGTCATGGTGATAGGATGAGAAATGTTGTCTGCAGACATTCTCAAGGGAAAATTGACATTTTAGCTTTGAATGTTTTGTTTGAAACTTTGATGACACTTCTCTGGTAACTGGGCATATTTTTATGTGCTATGTAAAGTGGCTGTATAGTTCTGGTGTACAGAAGCAGTTTCTGTAATGTGTCCTTCCAAGCTTTTAGATTATTTTCTGATTATCATGAAAGGTCTGAAGGTATCATTGGTGCTTTGATTGTTCTAGTTTCATCTCTCATTTGCTTGAACTGTTTACTGTCCATCTTTGGAAGATGTTGTTTGCAACTTATGAATGCCAATGGACAGATGCAAGATGCATTGGATGATTTTACCTCAAAGACTGTGTGACAGATATCCTGTTACTCATCATTTAGTTGATAAGTAACTTAAATTTATGGTAGAAAATACTTCTCTTAGTTACATAGGGTCCTCACAGAATAAATCAGAGCAGTTAAGCAAAGGTGCTGCCTGTAAGATAATGTAAAACAACAGTGATAAGCTGAAAAAAGAATACCTCTTGTCAGTGAACCCTAAAAGATTGCACATTTCTCTAGTGACTATTTTACAAAAAAGATATTAGGTCAAGAGTTTAGTTCTGTATGTATATGTGTATATGGTTCACCACCCAATAGAAGTGTCACTGTATTTTGTTATTGAGACATGCAGGAAAAGAAAGACGCCCATTGTATACTAAAAAGAATTAAGTGAGCAATGACATGCAAAGAAACGCTAGGTTTTACTGATAGGGCTCTGTGTTTATGTTGTCTTTGAGTGAAAAAAACTTATAGAGATATTGAAATACAGAATTGCCTGTTTAAAGGATTTTTTAAAACTCAAATGAATAAAAAGGTATATTTTGATTATTTTGAAATTCAAAGCATCTCACTTTGTCCATGCTTGCTAGTCAGTCAAATGCAAACTATCTGATACAAAATCAAGTCATTTTTCAAAGATTTCTATTCACCTTTTTACGTATGACTGACAGAACTTTATTTAAGGAAGTGTAATTGGTCAATTTTATTCAGTAAAAAGAGTAATTACCATAGTGAGGCACAGATATCAGAAATGCATCCAAGCACTTTATCTTGACTTTCATTTTCTTCTCTCTTTACACTCTGAAAACACTTTTCAATGTCACAATCACCCAAGGTAGCTCACCTTCTGTTCACTGTTAGTTGTGCACCTTTTTCTAGGGCGCCCCTTTCAACGCCACATCCAGCGCCTTCTTCTACAGAGCAGGGGCTCCAGAGAGCAACTTAACAGGCCAGGTTAGGGGCACTATTGCCAGAAAAGATCTGAAAGGGGAAGGTGTTGTCTCACAGTCCAATGTTCCATTTTATAAGCCTTATTTAAAGATACCGAGTAGTCTGAACTTGATAATAGTTCAGGTTGTAACCGATAAACCCAAGTGAAAACATCCAAATGAGAATTGTTTTAAGGTGTTTCACCTTAAGGACTTGGCCACACTTTCTCAAAGGCCTGGATGGGCAGCTAAGTTTTTTTTAAAGATGGGTGGATTGAGGGGACAATTCCTTGACTCTTCCCCTTTCTAGGTCACAGTTCCCTGCTTGTGATCTTTTCTGGTGTAGGCCTCCATGTTGTATGATAATATCCAACAACTTTCAGGATTTTTACCTTTTTAATGCATGCTGAATATTGATAGGTTTTCTTTTGCAGTGACTGCATGCCGGTTTTGATGTGAAGCCCTAGGTTTTATACTTTGCTTGAATGTTTATTATTATTATTATTATTATTTTATGACCCATGCTTTTTCAAAGCTTCTATTGCAGAGTTAAAAGCTGTTTGTTCTTGAATTATAATATAAACCAACACATGTATAGGTGAAAAGTGATATACTTGAAATGTAAGAGAAGTGATTCCCTCTTTATTTTTGGTTAAACAGTTGGAGATATATTGATATAATTGTGTCAGTTGATATCTCTGTCTATTCATTCCTGTATAATTTTAAGCAACGTGTTGAACAAAATATTTTTTCCTCAAATTCCCCAATGAGCTTTGATGATATTTTATACATCACATATTTTTCTGTTACTTGAAGTTTATTTATCTGACTACAGAAGCATCATTCTACATGCATGATAAGGTGCATTGTGAATTATTTTTTCATATTATTATTCTTCTTAAACATCTTATGCAGCACCTGTGAGTGTTTATTTTGTTTTTATGCACTTGGCCTTAGACACTGCTTAGCATTTTGGACAACCATGTTTGCATATATTTTGGCAGATTATATTTCCAGTATCATTTTATATCAGATAGTAGCACGCTGTTGATTCAGAAATATTTCATGTAGAATGTATAAACTGTAAAGAATCATATGATTTGTTATACTTAATGCATAGAGCTTTGCCACTGTTGGGGATATTTTTCTCTTGCAATCTTCCAAACCTGAAATTTTATTGCACATTGAACTTGAGTTATTTGGTGCACATTGTGAATGTTTTGCATTGAAGAAAAATTACGTGAACTATTTTACAGCAAGTTAACATTTATTGCATAATTAGATATTCATTATAATGTAATAGCTGTATTTCCCTTTTTTCAGTGAGATTTGCCCCCGTAAAACCACCACAGATCCAGTTGACTCCCATCAACTTTGAAGTCCCACACCAAGAAAAAGTTCCACTGTTTGTAGGCCGAGAATGGCTGTACAAAGAAGTAGAAAAGGTGAGACAAGGGGTTCCACTGTATATTATATCTTCATTATTTAGGTGATATAAATTTGAGTGTAATGTGTAATGAGTTGTTTTAATTATCTTTTACATGGTACTCTACTGTAATTAATAAGTGTCCTCATTGCATCTTCCATGATGACATTGAAAGCCCAGGATTCCTTGGGCGTTCTCATTCCCTGTCCAAAACCTTATTTCTCACAGAATTTGAACACATTTAGTGATAACATTTCAAAACCATGATTCCCTCAATATACTTAAAAATTATGATTTGACTGAAATCTATATGAAATAATGAGTTTGTGTGACACAGAAGTAACTTAAGTGCATAATGTAATGTCATCACCTCAAAGAACGGGAAATTTGGAATGAGTAAGGTGTTTTAGAATTGTAAATAATAACCCTGTTTTTCTACCCCCAGGAGCTGTATGGAGAGGCCAGCCACCGTGGTATAGTAGTTACAGGGGGCGTGGGGTGTGGAAAGACCTCCATAGTAGAACAGCTGGTGGACCAGAGCTGCTTTGGAGAAGGAAAATGTGGCTTCCTAGAAAACAAAGGTAAAATTTAGATCTAATAGAATAACTGAATGGCTAGATCTAAGTAAGTAAGAGAAAAAAAGTGGCATTTTTATACATCTGGCTTCACACATTATCAATTTGCTATTATTCCTAATATCAGGGGACCTTTTTTTCCAAAAATTCACATATATTTTATCCTTTCCTGTTAATTTCTAGATTTGTGCCAAGTGACAGGAGCCTCCAAGAGCCGTCAGTTAGGTGGGAGCGGCAACAGTAGTTTAAGTGGCAGTGTAAATAACAGTCCCAGTGGGACTCTAAGCTCTAACGGACTCAGTAGCTCACAGAGCAGCTATCTCGCTGCTTCAACGCTGAGCCTCAGTTTCACTTATGACGCCCTAAGGACAATAGCCTCGGATGTGGTCGCATTCCATTTCTGTCAGGCAGACAATAACATAACGTGTATGGTGCCAGAGTATGTGCATAGCACAGCAGCGTATTTGTCGCAAGCGCCTCAGCTCTCTGCTTACAGGGATCTACTCATCCAGGAGCCGCACTTACAGAACATACTGAGCATGAGGGAGTGTATTCAGGACCCTGCAAGATCTTTTGTCAAGGGAGTACTGGAACCTCTGCACAAACTGCACCAAGACGGGAAGATCACAGTGGAAAATTGTATCATTCTTATAGACTCGCTCAACGAGGCAGAGTTCCACAAGCCAGACTATGGGGACACCATAGCCTCTTTTCTGACCAAGCACATCAACAAGTTTCCATCTTGGCTGAAAGTCATCTGCACAGTGCGGACTTCGCTGCAGGACTTGACCAAGATGATGCCCTTACACAAAATCAGTTTGGATAAGATTGCATCCAATGAGCATATCAATAGGGATTTACAGGATTACATAAACTACCGCATTAATACGACACTGGATGTCAAAAACAATGTTGCACTCAATGGCAAGCTTGAAAGCACTACCCAAATGAAGTTCAGTTCACATCTAAGTGCTTTGAGTCGAGGCTGCTTCTTGTACTGTAAGTTAACGCTGGATCTTATTGAACAGGGCAGAATAGTTCTCAAGAGCTCAAATTATAAGATCCTACCACAGAACATGGCAGAAGTGTTCCTGCTTCATTTCAATCTCAAATTCCCAAGTTTACGCTCATTTGAAAAGGTCTGCCCAATCTTGAACGTCTGTCTGGCCTCTTTGTATCCCCTCACAACAAAGGAAATATATGAGACTGTTAATTCAGCATACGTCCAGCGCTATGTTCCGTGGGATGATTTTCAGCAGCGCATGGAAGTTGTGTCAAACTTTTTGTTAAAACGACGGGACAGTTCATTCATGTTCTTCCACCCTGCCTTCAGGGAGTGGCTGATTCGCCGGGAAGAGGCAGAAAGTACCAAATATCTCTGTGACTTGAGGTGAGTCCAAGATTTATGAGTTATATTCATGATAATTTTATACATAAAACAGTATGCATAATTTTAAGAATGTATAGTAATCATTGCATGTCTATTAGACCCAAAATTCTATAGTTTTGTAATAAATATGTTTTTATTTTTAAAAATAATAACTCATGTGATTATCCATTTATTAAAACTACACAGGAATAATGAGTATGACTATAGGTGAGGTCAAGTGGAGACAAAATTTATTTACTGGAGTAATTTGTTGGTTTGCATGTCATCGTTCTTATGCATTCTTATGCAAGTCGAATGCGGGACTGAACCTTGTTTACAAGAATGATATAGAAGAAGACAGATGTTTTTGGATCTGATGTTTTGGGAATGTTACTAGTACTTGTTTCTCCACCCTCCTTTCAATAAATCTTATGTTTCACTAACAGCACTAATTTGTAGCCTGTAGAAGCACAGTTTTTCATGTGGTAAGGTGTTTCGGAACGTGATATGCATGATGCATTTAAGTGCACTTGTGTTCTTCATGGAATGATAATATTTTGCACTGATGTTATGTGTATGTTACCCAGTCTCTTCACTTTGAATATTGTAACACAAACCATGGCACCATTATATAGCTTGGCTCGTTTTGCTTCCTGTAGTTTTTAGATAATCTTTAAACAGTAAAAGAAACAGTATAAAGCTGATATGGTTTATAAAAACCAAAGTCATAAGTTTATAAGACTTTGAAAGAGCAATGGAAAGTTGTTAGGATGAGCCAAGGTTATCAACTAACTGGAAAGTTTACTTTGTTTTTATATACTTAGTCACTTAAACTATGAATGTTGTCATTACTGTCATGTATGTATTTATTTGTTGTAGTCACATTTAACAGGAATGGCTTTCATGAATGTTCATATTTTTAAGTGTTTTGCTATGTATTTAATCTAGTCAGTTGTGTCGTGCATTTTGAAACAAATTGGCTAACTCAAAAACATAAATTGATATCTATATTTTCATTAATCTGTTTATTTGTCTGTCCATCTGTATTCATAATTATGTGTACGCATGCATGCCTGAGCGCATGCCTGCAGACCTAAGATACATCCACATTTCAAACAAAATCACACAAGCAGATTTATACACTAAGCACATGAAACGTACATTTTCATGACTAAATATACATCTACCTTTCCCCTTTCAGGCAAGGTCATGCCCTCTTGGCGTTCCGCCTGTCTCGTGTCAATGCCCCCCTGGGAGCTGAGAAAACGGTAGAACTTGGCCACCACATTCTCAAGGCTCACATCTACAAAACCATTAGCAAGCAGCTGGGATACTCCTCCCGGGACATGCAGGCCTACTGGATGTGCCAGAGTTCGGAGAATCTCAGCGCCGCTTTGTCCAACCAACGGAATGTGTTCTCGCCAAATGTAAAGGTACGGCTTGGATAACTGGAAGATCTTTTATGCATTATTTCAGCAATAGAATATATTTAGTGCTCCAGGAAGTAGGGTGTCAAACTCTTTGGTTTCATTGATTTTTCAAGGACATTATGATTTTGTCAATGCAAAAGTAGTTATTTTTATAATTTATTATACATTTACACAAAAAATAATAAAAGGCAATACATTTTTACAAGTTTTGCTCCTTTGCTTTTATTCTGCTTTTATAAGGATTTCATCTGGATTTATCTGGATATTTGGGTGTTGTATTTAAGCCCCAGGACCCCTCCCCCCTCCTATATAGAGCTGCACTCCCTCGGCACTTGCATTTTCAGAATTTATTTTTAAATGTCCACTTTTATCATTGCCTTTAGGTCAGTCGCCTGATCCTGCTGTCTGGAGCATCTCCCAATGCCAAAACGGAATTCTTCAGCAATGCACCCATCCTGTGCGTGGCTGCCAGAGAGGGGTTCGTAGACATGGTCTCTCTTCTACTAGAGTTTCATGCCAAGGTTGATGTCCCAGGCGATGATGGGATGACCCCCCTGTGTCATGCAGCTGCCAAGGGTCACTCAGAGGTCATACGCATGCTTTTTGCGAAACGAGCCAAAGTGAGTGTGAATAGGTTTATGGTGAGAATGATACATGTTACAGATGCCCAATAGTAAATTTTGTGGGATATCAAGTTTCTTAGAATGATACTGAATTTTTGACAATTTGATAAAAAAAACCCAGCATTTTGTCTTTTAAATGGCAAAATAGATTAACTGAGTATTAAGAATCATGTTTTTCATCAAATGTTTTTTAAACTTACTGGGATTGATTGCATTGAAAAAGGTATGATCTCTGGAAAATAATGCACATTGCCTGTCAGTAAAGTTGTAATTTGCCTCTGTCCCCAGGTCACTCATACGGACAATGCAGGCCAGTGTCCACTTGTCCACGCTGCTATAAATTGCCAGCTGGATGCAGTCAGCATGCTGCTGCAATGTGATTGGACAAAAGAAGGTCAGGTGACCCTGACTGAGGCCCTACTGCAGTCACTGGTGGCAGCAACCTCCAAAGGGCATCGGAGTGTAAGTTCTGATGTTCTTATCGCTCAGTCATTTTCTGAATTGTGGTATATGATAACTTTCAAAATACAAAATATTTTTGAGAAGTTTTTGATAGTGAATCTGTGCATGGGAGCTAATAAGGCAATATGTGGCCCTGCTTGGCGCCATTTGCTTCAAAATTTGTTTACAATTCCTTTATTGTAATCCATTTTAATTGATATTTAATTAATTCTTAAGTTAAGCCTATGCAAAGGAGACAAATTTAACATAAGCTATGTCTTTAGTAATGAAGTAATTCTCACTCTCATAAAACTAAAGGTAAATGTTTTTGTACGAGGTGTAAAATTTCACATATTTCTGTTGTATTTGGAGATGCAGTTTTAATTTTAAAAAAATCATCACTGCTGTCAATAGAAAAGGATATCATTTTCCATTTTAGCTGGTAGAGTTCCTCTTGGACATGCATGAGCTGGGACACGATGGTCTGAATATTAACAATCCTGACACCCTCCAAGGAGAAACCCCACTGACGTCTGCTTGTCTGAATGGAAACAGGGAAATCATTGGCTTATTGCTCAGGAGAGGGGCAGACCCCAAATCTGTCAATGCCAAAGGTAATTGAATAAAAAACATATAGCAAAAATATTTTATTGGTCTTTAAGATATACAAAAGGTTTACTTTTGTGTAATTGTGATATGACCCCTTGTGATGTCTCCCCTGTTTATATGCAGTTTCAGATAACTGTGATATTCTTAAGTTGACAAAAATGGAAGCTCCTCCCTTCCCTACTCCTGTTTTGTTGGAACATTAGAATGTCATCAGTTACAAGAATGAGGTGTGCTACGTAGTTTATACTACCACCACAATCTCGCCCTAGGATCAAAGAAGAAAATTGTGAAATCTTCCTAATTTGCTGTCTTTCTCTTCTCTGTCCAGGCCTGCCTCCCCTGCTGTGTGCTGTCAAAGCTGGTTGCTGGGAGACAGTGGATATGCTGCTGGCAGCTGGGGTTTCCATAGAGACCAGTGATCGCCATGGACGCACTGGACTAATGATAGCAGCCAGTGAGGGTCATTTGGGCATCCTAGAGATGTTGCTGTCAAAGGGGATGAAAAGTGAGTAGCAAGTTAGGTAGAATCATGAAAGTGAAGTGATTTTAAACTATTTATAGTTGTACTATCGTGTTCTGTGCATGGTTGGTTTTCTGTATGTATCTTTATGTGTATCAATCAGATAGATTATGATATATTAATGTTCTGTGTATTTTAGGAGCTGCTCTTGCACAAGTGGACAATGAAGGCCTAACTGCCCTATGCTGGGGTTGTCTCAAAGGTCATCTTCACATCGCCCAGTCTCTTCTTGAACATGGCGCTGCTCTGGAACACACAGACAACTCTGGGCGCACCCCTCTACATCTAGCTGCTTTCTTCGGCGATGCCCAGGTGGTGCAGTTTCTCATGGAGCAAGGGGCCCAGATTGAGCATATTGATAACAATGGCATGAGGCCATTGGACAGGGCTATTGGGTGCAGGAATACTGGGGTGGTGATATGCTTCTTGAAGAAAGGAGCAAAATTGGGTGAGGTTGCGTTTTTTTGTCACACCTGACACAATGAGCAGTCAGATTGCGTTGCTGTCTGTCTTGTACTTTTCTATTGAAAACACCTTCCTCTGAAAGTTGTCTAGTTTGATAATCCACTTAAAAAGAAAACAGTAGGCATTTTATGATTTATTAGTGTAATTCTGTAGTGTAATTGTCTATCTGTTTTAAATGTTATTTATTCATGTTCTAGGTCCTGCCACGTGGGCCATGGCACAAGGCAAGCCAGACATTATGATACTGCTGCTGAATAAACTAATGGAGGATGGCAATATTCTCTACAAGGTACTTGTGCAGCAATGAAAAGTGATGAGATTTTTTTCCTCTGCTCTCCCTATAACATCCCTTATTATGTTATATGACAATGGCTAATCTCTTTAGCTTTTGAATTGAATTTTTTTTTAATCATAAAACATCTGGTTTGGCCCATAAAGAATATCTGAAAACACTGCACTATCAGATTTTTTTTTTTTATTGGATATCTATTTACTTTAAGAAAAATATGCCACTAATTACTTGTCCTCAAATATATTTTGTTGATATTTACCCCACACAAACATTAAATAAGACATTGACTTTATTTGTTCATGTTCTTTTGTAGAAGAACCGCCTGAAGGACGCAGCCCACAGGTATCAGTATGCTCTGAAGAAGTTCCCAATGGAAGGGTTTGGTGAAGATGTCCGCACATTTAAGGATCTCAAACTGAACCTCTTGCTCAGTCTCTCAAGGTGCAAGAGGAAAATGGGGGTAAGTTGAACCACCCAGGAAAAGGAGGGGGCAGGGGCAGGGTACATATAACTGCCATACCATAGAATAATACCGTTTCTTTCTTGGAATACTGTTTGATGCGGTGTATTTTGGAAAATTATAACGTTGAAAACTGAATAGTATTACAAGCAATTACCCCTAGTCTGTATTGTCCATTGGCTATTCATGCACTCGATCGCTTCCACATGTACACCTACCCTAGGGATTGTCTCACATAACCAGCTGGTCAGCTTACTCACATGTAACAGGCAGAAACGATACAAGAGACCATTTTTGTAAAAGATGTAGCATATGAACAGAATTTATATTTTTATTACTGAGTACTATAGGGTACTTCCCAGTATGTTATGTTTTTGGGAGCTGTTAATTTTTTTTCAGAGGAATTGAGTAAATGTGTATTTTGCCTGTTTGACGATGATTTAATTTTGACTATTGGCTAAAATTCTTAATTTTAATTTGGTTTGATTTAAACTTAAATGAATAGCATATGGCATGTTTCTTGTGATAAAATGGATATGATTGTTATGTGTGTTTTAATTGATATTAAAATACAGCTATTTATGTTAAGGTAGGATGTTGCTCATTCTTCCAGGATTTCAGTTCAGCAGTGGAATTAGCCAGCAAGGCTGTGGACATGAAACCAAAATCATTTGAAGCTTTCTATGCAAGGGCACGTGCCAAGAGAGATGACAGGTGAGACAGAATTCATGTGCTTGCATGGCACTATTGCCCCTTCAAAGCCATTTGTGTATTTAACCCACAAGTATGTAGATCAGCAGAATAAAAAGATTTGGAAGAAATCAAAATGGTGCATAGACATGGTTCTACCAATGGTAAACACATGCTAATGAAAATGTCAATACAAGTATAGTAACTCAAGAGAAAAAATGTCTTGTAATACATCCAGATAAAGATATCATGTCAAGTAGTGTAACCCAGTGAGGAAAGATGTCACATTGATCTGGATCAAACACTGCAGCATCTGTTTTTCCTTCTGTTAACTCCTCAATGTGAAATCTTCTCTTTCAATCACAGGCACTATGCAGCGGCCCTTCAGGACCTCCTGGAAGCACTGAGGTTGGCCCCAAACAATCGGGAACTGCGACGTCTGCTTGTACGAGTTAAGGAGGAATGCAAGCAGCAGGCCAAGCTGGAGCGTGCAAGCTCTGGGGTGTCACTGGACCATATTGGGCGTGACGATTTTAGCAGTGCAGGTGCTGTCATCGAGAGGCCAAAAGAAGAGACTGCCTTATGACGCCAGGGGTTGGCCCTTTTAGAGGAAACATTCTAGAACCTTTTCACAAGAGCCATTGTTTTGACTAGTTTTTTACTGCTTTTTTATTTAATTATTTATTATTATTATTATTTTTTTTTTTTGGGGTAACTTTGCAGTCATAAGTGTGGTCCGATATATACATGTAGGGGATTGTTATCTTTCAGATTTGAATTAGAGTTTGCTCCTTGGCAAAATTGAAGAAAAAAAGTACTTTGAT
Source organism: Lingula anatina (assembly GCF_051362555.1). Lineage (NCBI taxonomy): Eukaryota > Metazoa > Brachiopoda > Lingulata > Lingulida > Lingulidae > Lingula > Lingula anatina. The sequence continues at coordinate 16,898,576 of NC_141773.1, read as the reverse complement.
ACTGTTGACCATCAAATCTCCCTATCATGGGCGAGGAGCTCAAAAATCTTTGTGGTTTTTTTTTTTCTGTGAAAAATACACAGAATTGAGTAGCCAAGAGCTCTGTTTTAATCATCATGTCTTCCCACAGTTTATAAAAGTGTGCTGGCATTACCATGACCAAAATTACCAAGAGCAAGATAGGGCTAATCATAAGGGCTTCTCTATTTGATTTATATGTATTTATATCCAAAACTACATTATGTACTTGTAGCAGTTTATAAATCATGTTGCAGAACCTTTATTTAAGGCATAAAATTCAGGAGATTGGTGTCTGCATACAGTGTATATTGTGTCCTTTGTACAAGAGTTCAGTAAAGTTGTTTTGAAGCATGTGTGCTGTTGCTTCCAGCACTGATCATACAATCAGCAAAAGATCAGACTGTGGATTTTTTGAATCACTGTGGTTTCAAAAATATTGGGGTGCAGTTAAATATTGAGATCATTGTGCATTTAAATGTACTGGTACCATATAAAGAAATTAAACAGCTGTCTGTAAATGGGATTTGTTGAATTTATCTGTAATATTGCAGTTTGCTTGTAGAACTTTGAAAGTGTGCAGAAAAAAATTGTGTTGATATCGTTTTGTGGAATGTATTATACGTGAAGTGGTCTACTTATTGAGTTGAAAGGCACTGCCACAGATTATGTGTGAAATGTTCATGCACGACTTCTCCAGTTAAATATTGCTTAGAAAATATATCACAAACTCCGGGAGATATGAAATACATGTAAATGTGTAAAACCATTATGATTCAGTTGATATGGATTTTGTGCTTTGTAAATGTTTTTTCTCTGATTAAATTCTATTTATTCCCTGAAGTTTGTGCAGAAAGCAAAGGATCTAAATTACTGTTCAAGCATGCAAGATATGTTTATCATAGAGGCCAGATCATTAAATAACCTGTATAAATTATAAATTATGTGTTTCATATCATTACAACTATAGGTATGTATCAAGGTGCTCCCCTTTGTGAAGAAGTTTTCACAAAGTACAGTGCATTTTTAGGCTCCATGCAGTTCCTCCATATTTTACATGTAGTAAATTAAGTTGCCAGCACTGTTGAGGATATGAAATATCATGAACTTCATTGTAATATAGCCATCTGTTTCTCACCTGGCCTGTGTTTATATACCTGGAAGATTTGTGTGTTGTCCTGTTTCTGTATTGTATATTATTATACTGTGTTCCGTAGCTTTTATCATGAGCCTTGCTTTCCGTGCACATTCTGTTTAGGCCTAAAACACACTGGGTTAGCTGTACTGATATATAAATGCCCATGGAGTGTGTACAGTATTTAAACACTGTTTTATATCAAATGAAGAATACAGAATACCAGATATTATGCAAAGCACGTTTGTTGTTGTTTCTTTGCTCTTGTACCTGTATGATTATATCAGTATTTTTGTTTCCAAGCAGAAGGTAACAAAAACTCGTTGAATTTCACTACCAAAGCTGTTTGATTTTTTTTTTCATGAAAGGCATCAGCAGCATATACATGTAGCTTGCTTTAATCAGAAACTTTGGCGGATTCTCGGCTGCGTAAGCATTATTTATTGAAATTTATTGTCAAGATGTACAGTTGTGTTAAGTACTTGTCAAATAACAAAACTGCAACAAAGAGAAAAAACGTTATATTTATGGATTTTCAATATCATCATATTTAGTCTTCAGTGCAGATTTAGAGGGGGTGTCCTGACACCACCACCACCCCTCTTAGATTTCTGGTCCCCTCTTGAAATTAAAATTTTGACTAGCTGAGTCATAGTTCTTAACCGTACCAAATGGCACCATTCGCCCTCTAAAAAAAACAAAAAAAATTCGCAGACCCCAAATCCCACGCCAAGTACACGGTAAGTGTGGGGAGGTTTGGCTTCATATCCGCGCCAACCCCCACCCCCCATCCCCCCTTCAAGTAGGCCTAATCCTGGATCCGCCCTTGTCTCTTAACATCAAAATGGAAATAACTCGGTCGTGGACGTTGTCTTGAAATCTCATGAACATGATTTTCAATTGATGACAAACCAACACAACATGCTTTGATGCCTACCGGTTCAAAAATTTATTTTCCAGAAATAGCACTTTGGCGTTATTATTTGTATGTATCAAGCATCTGAAGCTAGTGTTTTGAAAGCCGTTAGGTGGGGATGTGTACAGTGGCAAATGGCATGTTGATTTAAATCTCTAAAATGTTGTATTATGCGACTGAAAATAGCATGGTTAGTAGATTGTAATTGTTCAGCTCATGAGTGTTTATTTCTTTCCGATAGATGGCGTCATGGATGGTTGCCAGGGAGAGTTTTCGCAAACTTCCAGGGGATTATCTTTCTTTACGAAAACCACGTTACATGCGTCGTAGCTGACGTCACAATCTGACGGGGGAACATATATGCCATATCTGGAAAAAAATACTTATGTGACCTGTACAATGTATGGACCTATACATAAAATAACCAATCATACAAATAAATCATAGAGACGATGCTACGTCACGTACTTATTAAAGGATTTGCGTCTAACCGTCAGAATGGCTTGAACGGAGCATATTCTTCGGGAAACAAGCCCAACTAATGATATATTTATCAAAATACACAAATTGGAAGGTCATTTTGTAAATTTTAAAACATGCCCAACTAATGATATATTTATCAGAATACACAAATTGAAAGGTCATTTTGTAAATGTTGAGCTTCAAAAAACTCCCCTTCTGTGCCCCCATTTCACACAGACCACGAATCCCACGAATCGCCAGGAATCGACAAATTTCAGGATTCGTGAGATTTTGCAAATTTTATGGCCTAATTCGATACGCTCTACGATTCAGTTACGATACAGGTGCGATAGTGTTACGAATATTCGTGGGATTCGGCTGGAATCGCACGAATATTGTCAAGAATTCACTGCGATTTACAATAATCTATTACGAATACTGCACGAGCGTTACGAATCAATAAGGAATCAGTTAAGCATACGCGAATGGGTACGAATAAAAGTGATTTCTGGACTATTCTTGACATTTCGTGGTATTTCCCCTCCGTACATGCTTCGGCGAATATTCGTGGGATTCGTGACTGATTCGTAGCCGATTCATGGTCAATCGAGGGATTCACGAATCCCCGAATGAGTTAAGAATACATACGAATGCCTAAGAATCGATTACGATTCAGTTACGATGAAATACGAATTTGCTACGAATTAACTACGATTTTTTGGAATTGGGAGTTCGTGGCCAAAATTTTGAACAGCTCAAAATTTTTGCCTCGAATTCCCGATTGATCAAGAATTGCAAGAACTACGAATACATGTATATACGAATCTGTTAAGAACTTCACAAACTGATTACGATTCAACCACCAATCCTAAAATATGTCAATTCCTGGCGATTCGTGGGATTCGTGGTCTGTGTGAAATAGGGGCATTAGCTAGGTCTGTCACTTAATGAGCTACGTGATATCGTGGGCCGGTGACGACATACAGCCCACTGGAGGAGAGAGCCAGCTTGTTAAGTAAAGGCCCCGTCACACTAGAGGCTGATTGAGCAAGAATGCCGTCGATAAGACAATTCTTTGTACGTTCCTGGATATTCATAAAGCATTCTAAAATTTCTGAGTGCGTTCCAAATATTTTTACCCATTCTTGTGGACGGCCCGAATGTTTTGCTCATGCTCAAAACTTTCAAAGTGCATTCCAAGTTAAGAAATATCGAAAGGTGTTCTTAGTGTTTTCTGACTGCACTATGAGTGCATTCTAAATATTCTTAGAGCATTCCGACAGCATTCGAAGCATTCTGATCGCGTTCGAGGGAGAACCGAAATGGCAAGACAAATCCTGCTAGAATGAGCCGGAATGCAACTCGAAATGTAGAAATTACAAAAGAAAATTTAATTTTGGTGTTTATAAAATTATTTTTAATAGTTTTTAATGAGCCCGAGATCCGCCTGTTGCTTCTATTCGAGCAATGTCAACTTACCCACAGAACATAAGGCCACGGTCGATGCAATCGACTCTGTAGCAGCCCTTGTCTGATACCAGACGTATGGAGCTTCCAACACCAAGCTTCTTTCCTTCCCACTCACAGTACTCTACTGTCTGTCCCAAGGCTGGAGTGACAGGGAAAAAGTTAAAATTTATTTCAAAATAATTTTTTTTTTCATCATCACGGTCAACTTCTCGTTCCTGGTCGAATTCGTCGTATAAGAATGTGTAAAAAAAGAAAAGTCTTTTGTCAAAATTTGATGCCTAAATACGTTCTTACAACATTACAACACGTTATATGCAGTATATACACTGTATACATACTTGTACACGAGGATACGTATTAAGAGCAACATCTTTAAAACATTTGCTCATGTCAGTGTACGGCAAGATAGGCACAAACTAAAAAGGGGTGTATTTGGTAATTACTCACAAAATCTTTGTCTTATGTAAGCAAAATCTTTGTCTTATGTAACTTATTGGACTTACGTGTGGTTAGCGTCTTAAGTGGATCCAATTTACAAGCCCCATATCCCTCTCTTAGACACGCTAACAGCAACACGGCCGCTAAACACAATTTTAACATTTTCTGGCGCAGTATAAAATACGAAGCAAAACCAGCGGTCGTCTGTGTCTAAACAGTTGTATTGTCCTATATCCAACGGCGTGGTTTGCAGATATATCTCTCGCAAAATGAGTAAGTCACGAGTAGCCTATCCTTCGTTGTAGATAACACCATCCAAAGCTCTCAGTCTTGTGAATGCTGACGCTACAACCCGGGAATGTTCATTGTAGAGAAACGCTTTCTTTTATTTCTTCATAATATAACCTGATTCATGGTACTACATGTGTACCCTCTACCGGGACCGCAGGTTAATTATGTGCTCTCTTCTCCAGCACGACCCTGTAATTTTTGTCCTGATGGAAGTGGTAACGCTCGTTACGCAACCTGACATTTTCTCTGATGTTATTCTATTTATTCTTAATTGATGTCCGTGCACGGTGTACAGTATAAGCAAAAGATCTGGTAAAAATGTCACGTGGTTAGGAGCACGCTAGGTTGTCACCTTGATCGGTTGATGTCCATAATGCAATGATTCTGGGACGCATTAATGCATGAAGACCCCAGCTTTTAGTTTGTCGAATGCTCCGAAGTTGTCGGAGGTCATCCATCATTTTCTCATGGAGAATTCCCCCCGAATGAACTTTTAACAGGTGTAATTATTTTCAAGCCACTTGTGGACTTCATGCTTTTGCCAATTCTGTACTGGGAAAATAATCATACACATTTCCTTTTTTTCACATATATAACATAATGGTATGAAAAGAAAAAAGAATAGGCGCCAGTCAGACTCGAAATGCCTGTGAGCACGTGGTTGCAGACTCTTCTGGTTATTTGAAAGAGAACGAAATTTACAAACTGAAAAGGAATAAAATACTAGTATATACATTATCATTTTTCATCCGTTTTGCCTGGAATTGGCATGGGAATGATTGCACCATTCGAGCATTTTGGATGGAAATTCCCTCTGAATAAATGGCGGTCGAATCCGTTCGACTTCCAAAAGAGAAACAAGCGAAGTTTTTTTAATGTAGAGATGCATGTAGGGCTCGGACTTAAAAACGAATAGCGGGACAATGTAGCAGGTACTGATGATCTTTTTCTACGTTATTTGTAATTTTATCGCGTGAGCCGGCTTTTTGTTTGAGAAACTTGTGCCGTGTGTATATGGTGACCTTATTAATAACTTTGTAACAAACTTACAAGATGTTGATTATTTTTCTTCCTTTTTAGCTATTTTGCATAATAGCGTGGTATTTCAAAGATGTTTTCTGTGGTTTTTAGTTCAGTGACAGCCGAGATCGAGTACAGCAAATCAGGCAGTTTAGGTCAGAGCAAATACAGGGTTAATATTTAATATGGAAGCCAGGTGTGTTACCTAATTACCACAGAACTCTCGAAATAACTGATGTCTGCAGTTGCATGTTCTGTGGTCAGAAATGTGAGGGGTGGTCTTTTCGGCAATTTCTGCCCTTGTATAAAAACGCATGGGTTTGGTCAATCTTTGGAATGTATTTCGAGAAGCAACAAAAGGATCGCCCTGAAACTTGACAGGTATCTTAGAGAAGGTATGATTCGACAGCTAAGCAACGCAGCTTACTACAGGAGCAGAGATATTTTCTGACAGTCTTCCAAATTATCTTTGTTGCTCCGTTCTTCATTTTTGACCGTCTTCCGACAGAAAAAATTAGATACCCGTCAATGTAAACTTGAAAACCTGACCGTTTTCCGGAAGACCCAGAAGACCCCCTGAATCCGCCCCTGTACTATGGGATTCTTGCTTTCAGAGAAAATGGCCACAAACATGTAGCCATTGCCAGGCAATTCAACAATTTATCAGGGAACCGTTAGTAAAGTCCTCCAAAGAAATGCTACAACAGGCACACCTACCAGGGTGTCCTCGTATCACAATGGAAAGACTTGATTGCCTTCTCCCTATACTGTTCCGTGCTGGTCGTACAAAGACAACCGGAGTCCTCAGAAGAGAGTGGCAGAATGTCATTCAAACGATCGTTTCAAGATCCGTCATAAACAAGAGATTACTAGCCGGTTATTTTGCACGAAGACCAGTACGGAAACCACTGTTAACAGCAGGTCATGTACAGCGTTGTCTGCAATGGACTGGGGACCACGTGCGTTTGCAGCCAAACCATTGGAATCACGTCGTTTTCAGTGATGAGGCCAGATATGGATTTTTTTGGGTTGACGGTCGAATCCGTGTCCGCCAGCTTGTACAAGAGGCATATAACGATGATCGTGTACTGCTTAGGGTGCAAGCAGGGAGTGATGGCGTCTCTGTTTTCATGCCGGTGCCCAGAACCAGTTGGTTTTTCTAGAATGCAACCTCAACCAGGATTCCTACAGAGACATTCTACAGCAAACAATTAATGCTTCCCTTTGTAAGAGCCATCTTCAGGAACAATTTTGTGTACCAAGACGACTACGCACCCCCACATCGAGCTCGCAGAATCACTGCTTTTCTTCAAAACCAAGGGGTTCAGCAACTGCTCTGGCCCTCAAACTCCACAGATTTTAACCCAATTGAAAATCTTCGGGCGGAAGTAACTCGCAGAATTGGTCATCAGCCGGTAAATCGTGATGAACTATGACAGGCAAATATCACTGCGTGGAATGATATCCCTATCCAAACTGAAAAACTTGACCTGACCTGTGCTTATATACCTGAAAGATTTGTGTGTTGTCCTATACTGTACTGTATATTAATCAGGGGCGGATCCAGGATTATTTGAAGAGGGGCAGTTTTTTTTTTTAAAGGATGACAGACCTCGGATGCGAAGCCTGCCCTTGCACCCTTGGTGTGGGGTTCGGTGTTTGGAGGGCAAAAGGTGCCATTTGGTGCAGTTTAAAGCTATGATTCAGCTGTTCAAGTTTCCAATATCAAGAGGGGAATATTGGTGTGATTTTTTCCCAGAAACCGAAGGGGGGTGGGACACAACGCGCTTTAATGCATACTGGTTCAAAATTTATTTTTTTCCAGAATGTTGATTTAAAACCAAAAAAGTTATCAATATGCGGCTAGAAAAGAACATGGTTAGTAGATTGTTATTGTTGAGTTCTTAGTTGTTTATATCTTTCCGATCGCGATTGATGGCGATGTAGGTGGTTTCCAGGGGGAAGATGCGCAAACTTCCAGAGGATTATCTTTCTTCACGTAGACCAAATTACAAGCATCGTAGCTGACGTCACAACCTGGCGGGGGAATATGTAGGCTATCTCTGGAAGAAATATGTAAAGTCGAAATCGAACTGTGATCTGTACAATTTATGGGCCTATACATAAAATAACCAATCATACAAATAAGTCATAGAGACGATGCAATGTCATTTGTTAACTACTCATTGCGGATGTCCAAAGGGGCAGCCTTTAAAGGAAATTCTAATTTAGATAAACGAAAAGAAATTTCTTTTTCCAGATTCTTGTTATTTATGTTAGAGGTACAAAGTTAAACTATAAAAGGGCATGCACCCCTTTAAAATAAAAAGGAGTTAGTGTAAATAAAACTAACGACGCGCTTGTACATTTCAAGAGGGATGTCTGACATGTAACGACATTAACCTGATGAAGCAGTTGACTTTTCCCAGGGCATGCTTAAGATAAAACGATTTTTAGCATGTCTAAGAGCACAAATAGGACACGATAGCTTTAGTGACAGGCCAATTTCTTCATATTTGAGTTTTCACATATAAAGTATACCCGCTTGTAACGTGTTCAGTCTGGCATAGTTGCACTATACAATATTGCATCTTTTCTTTTCCTTATAAAAAATAAAATCAGTTCTTTAAATCTGTAGGCAGCCTGACGGAGTAGCTATCGGAAAATAAATTTTATGTCTGATGCTTTTTAAGTCTTACTCACATCCTGTGAATGAGTCCCCCAGACCCGCTTATTGGCGCCCATGCCAACTTACCCACAGAACTCCAAGCCATTTTGGGAGCAAGAAACTCTGGCGCAGCCCTTGGCTGATACCAGATGAACGGTGCTTCCAACGCCAATCTTCTTTCCTTCCCATTCACAGTACAATATCAGCCGCTTCCAGGCTGGCAAGGAAAAAGTCAAAATTCATATCAAAATTATATTTTTCATCATTGCGTCTAACTTTCCATTCTTAGTCAGATTCGTCACATAAGAAGTTGTATAACAGAAACTCTTTGTCTGTATGTAATGATGAAATGCATTCTTAAAACATTCGTTTTTGTACACAGATACGAAACAAGTACTGCAGCATAACAAACACATTCTAAATACACACACTGGGCAATAGAAGTGTCACCCCTACTGAACCAATACTTTAGGGGAGATAAATGACTGTTGAATGAAATGCTCCTGGTATCATTTTATTAACATCAAATTTCAATTTAATTCCATGGTGCATACTCATTCGTCACATTATAAGTACACCAGGCATTATAACTTCGATTACCCTGATTCAGGGGGTGACCCAGGCATTATAACTTTGATTACCCTGATTCAGGGGGTGACACTTCTATTGTCCAGTGTGTGTGTAGAATGAGATCATTTGTAGTGTCATATATGAAAATAAATACAAAGTTAGTTAAAAGTTGCACCATGCTACATGTATATTCGACGGCACCCGTATTATATCCTAGACGGTTAATTAAAAATCTAATACTGTCTGTTTGGCCTGAGAACGAACTGTGACGAGTAGAAGAAGATTATAATGACTTAACAGGGTTTAACGGTTAAAGGCCGATCAATTAAAGCGCTTTGATGGATTATGACCTGTAAGAGTTGACCTTGCCAATTGATCACGTACAAAATTGCGGTAAGGAGTGCCAGTGGCTAAAACTCATTTGAAAAACGATACTGTTGATGTAGTGACACTATGACTGCACTTAAAAATAGCTAATACTTTTAAAAGGTGAGAGGTATGACATCTAAGGCTAAGGCCCACAAAACGTGTTATTTGCTTGTTTTGTAGTTTATCGATAATCTTTAAAAGCTAGGACGTAGTGCATAAGGCCTATTTGCAAAACCTATTTCTTACGTAACTAATAGGACTTACGTGATTCGAGTACCTTAAGTGGACCCCCAAAACAAGCACCATACCCCTCTCTCAGGAACGTTAACAGCAATGCGGTTGCTAAACACAATTTTAACATTTTCTGGCGCAGTGTAAAATACGAAGTAAAACCAACGGCCGTCTGTGTCTACACAGTTGTAATGTCTTATATCGAGCGGCGTGGCTTGCAGATATTTCTCTCGCAAGATGAATAAGGACTTATTCCCAATGAAAAAAATCGTCCTACGGAGATTGATCCAAATCCACGTGGACTGTCGCTGTATGCAATCAGATTAACAGATAAAAACGCCTCCTCTTGTTTCCAATGTACTCGTACTATCACCATCTTTTCTCTAATCTATGCTAGGAGGAGGGACGTTATTTTCTGAATATCCATCATACATATATTTTGTTATTAAAGATCAGTGGTGATTATGCTGTTAAGCAGTATGTAATATTGCATCAAAATTGAAGACAACCCTATTTTGGGCACTGCCTCCACAGTGACCATGAAAGGAAAACCACGTCACTTACTCTTCTCAAACTTACAGAAAAGAAACATAGGACTTAATTACAGCTTTAGTTGAAAATTCTGTCTTATTGGATATCAGGAATAGAGCCGAAAATTTGACGGTAGGAAAGTATTGTCTGTGAAATTACAATTTAACAATTAATGTATATATACCATATTAATTAACTTTTTAAAGAACTGTCTGGTCAAAAATTTTATCTGGAAGTACACGCGAGTGGAGCCGCGAGTGCAATGTTGAATCGGATTTTCTGACGGCATGGTAAGAGACTGTTTTTGTCTTTCGGCATTTTGAGCAGAGAAAACTTGTAAAAATATGGGGTATATGATATGAAAACGTGTCACGAAGCATAAAGTTGTAAAATTATGCTTATTTTCAGTCGATTTGTTTTCCAATAACTTGCTGAATCGACCGACAGCGCGACAAATGACGTAACGGGGGAGGCTGTAAATCGTTACGTGCAATTTTTACATACATGCAATCTGATATGCTCATATTTAATTATTGTTTGGTGTTTTAAGGTAAGTGCTGCAATTATAACAATGTTTTAGAGTCCGAAAAGGACAATGTTAAAAGCAGGAAGTAGAGCGCAACTAACAACTGGCAACTACCAAAGGACTAAGATCGAGGTGCAATATATATATATATATATATATATATATATATATCCTTTTTTTCAACATTGTGACAAGTTTTCAGATGGTTAAATACGACGTACTGCAGTATACCGGTATATCAAACCACATATATGAATTGCAAAGTAACTATAGTATCAGTTACTGTTTAATGGCACTGACATTCATTCTCAATATATAGGCCAATTTCTCATTTTTATTAAAAGTAAGCTAACCATTATAATTAAATGTTGGGCAGACTTACTGTTACACGGACCCTCAGTGTCGTTACACCGGAAGCGCTTTTTAGGTACATGTAAATTTAGACCGATGTCTTTAGTCCGCCTTCCATTTAGTTACAATGGTTAGGGTTAGTCTGACCAAGTGGGTCAAAATCTACGGTGAGGCTTACCTGTACAAATGAATCGAAAGCAGATTATCATTGGGGACCTGACATCGGAAACCGACTAAAAGAATATCGTCATGTTTACATGTAGTTTATTTAATCTTTTTACATCATACCGGTTATTCGGTCATACGTGTAGTCTTGAAATTTCATCAATGTGACGATGATTTTCAACAGATAACAAACCAACACAACACGCTTTAAGGTATACCCGTTCAAAAATTTATCTTCCAGAAATAACATGCCCTTTTTACACAAAATACAAGGAAAGGTTTGGCGTTAATTATTACATGTTTGTAACAAGCATCTGTAGTGTTTTGAAAGCCGCTAAGTTGGGATGTGTACAGTAGCAAAAGGCAGAATCGATGCATCCTTTTTATCGCTCTAATGTTGATTTAAACCCAAAAATGTTCTATAATGCGGCTAGAAGATAACATGGTTATTAGATTGTACATGTAACTATTGCTTATTTATTAATTAAACGGCTGTTTATTTCCTTCCGATAGATGGCGTCATTGATGGTTTCCAGGGGGAAGTTTTGCAAACTTCCAGAGGATTATCTTTCTTCACGTAGACCAAATTACAGGCGTCGTAAGTGGCTTCACAATCGTCTGTCAAGCCAAAATATACCCCTCCCCTGGAAAAAATATGTGAAGTCGACATGGATGTGTGACTTGTAAACTTAAGAGGCATATACATAAAATAATCAACAGTACCGATATATCATAGAGACAGTACATTGTTATTTATTAAAAACAGTAACGGATTTAGGATGTGTCAGGGTGGTCCTGACCCCCCCCCCCTCCTCTTCGATTTCTGACAAAAAATCACACCAATGGTCCCCTCTTGAAATTAGAATTTTGATTGGTGGAATCATACATGCAGTTCTAAACTGTACCAAAATGCACCGTTCGCCCTCTAAAATACCAATTCTTAATACAACCCTGCCAAGGGGGGGGGGGGGGGGGGGGCTTCGCATCCACGCCCCTCCCCCTTCAAATAATTCTGGATCCGCCCCTGCGGTTAACAACTCCTTGTGCTATGCGATTGGGAACCAGCTTTTAAGGAAAATTCTAATTTTAACGAAAAAGAATCTCTTTTTCCAGATGTTTGTAATTTCCGTTAGGTGTTCAACGTTATGAACTGGAATTTACAAGACTTAATTATGAAACAAAAAGGTATATAATGAATATACACAAAACTAACAACGAGCTCGTTCATTTCAAGAGTTGTGTTTGACCCTGTCTGATCCTATATTATAATATTGTGGGCCCTGAAGCAGCTGACATTTCCCAAGGGATGATTAAGATAAACGAGTTTCGGGCATGGCTAAAAGAACACAGGACTCGCCAGCCTTAGTGTCAGGCCAACTTAATTCTTCACACTCACACTCACTTTACATTGGCCTAGGGTCTACAGTATGGTTACGCTATATAATATTCTAACTTCTTTTTTAACTACAAATAAAAGAAAGGGAAAATGCACCATTGTTTGTCGGAAGTCTGCCGAAATTTCAAAATTAAATTTAATTTTGGTGTTTACAATATATGAGTCCTACAGACCCGCCTGTTGCTTCTGTTCGCGCCCTTGTCAACCTACCCACAGAACTGCATGCCATGTTTTGTGCAAGAGACACTGGAGCACGCCCCGGCTGATACCAGACGAATACTGCTTCCAACGCCAATCTTCTTTCCTTCCCACTCACAGTACTCTACAGTCTGTCCCAAGGCTGGTGTGACAGAGAAAAAAGTAAAAAGAAATATTTGAAAATGATTCCTTTCGTCATCACGGCCAACTTCTCGTTCCTGGTCGAATTCGTACGGAAATTAAAACGGAAAAGTCTTCTGTCAGTATTTGATGATGAAATGCATTCTTACAATTTTCGTTTTGAACACAGATCCGAAGATGGTACTGCAGAATAACAAACACGTTCAAAATAGAATATGATCATTTGTGTGGTCATTTAAAGATAAATACAAAAAAAAAAAAACACAAAAGACAAATGGATTGACAAATTGTTTGCATGCACTGGTAAATGCTCGTAATACTACTTAAACCTTATACGCAGTATATGCACTGTATACATATACCAAGACACGTATTAAGAGCAACATAAAAGTCTATATTTGCTCGTGGAAGTGTACGATAAGATAAGCACAAACTAAAAAGAGTTGCATTTGGTAATTACTTAATTACGCAAAATCTATGTCTTATGTAACTTATTGGACTTACGTGTGGTGAGCGTCTTAAGTGGAGCGATCCCACAAGCCCCATACCCCTCTCTTAGACATGCTAACAGCAACACGGCCGCTAAAATAAATTTTAACATTTTCTGGCGAAGAATAAAATACGTAGAAAAACCAGCGGTCGTCTGTGTCTAAACAGTTTTAGTGTCCTATATACGACGGCGTGGTTTGCAAATATCTCTCGCAAAATGAGTAAGTCACGAGTAGCCTATCCTTCGTTGTAGATAACACCATCCGAAGCTCTAAGTCTTGTGAATGCTGGCACTACAACCGGGGAATGTTCATTGTAGAGAAACGCTTTTTTTATTTCTTCATAATGTAACCATTATTTGTACTACCTGCCTCCGGGGCCGCAGATAAATTATATTCACTTTTCTCCAGCACGATCCTAATTTTTGTCCTGACGGAAAAAATGAATTCTGCACTCGGTCAAGTGCCTTTGTGTATGCAGCTTAACGACGATGTGCTAAACGCTCGTTACGCTGACATTTTCTCTGATCTTATTCTATTTATTCCCAATTGTGTTAAGATCAAAAGATCTGGTAAAAATGTCACGTGGTTAGAAGCACACTCGGCTGTCAATGAACTTTTAGCAGGTGTAATTATTTTCATGCCATTTCTAGACTTCTCACTTTTGCCAACCCTGTACTGGGAAAATAATCATACACATGTCTTTATTTTGTCACATATATAACATCATGATATGAAGAGGAAAAAGAATAGGCGCCAGTCAGACTTGAAATGCCTGTGGGCACGTGGTTGCAGACTGGTCTGGTTATTTGAAAGAGAACGAAATTTACAAACTAAAAAATGAAAAAAAAGTATCATGTACATTATCATTTTTTATCTGGTAAGATTAAGGTGTACGGCATACAACAGATATACTTTCTGTATATCAATCATTGTTTTTCCAGAACAGATAATGCAGGTACGCCACGGTATGACTACACATGTATATGACGTCCTATAGGAGTCTGTGGAACTCTATAGGATCTATAGGAATTCTACCTTGCGTCCCATGGGAATTCGATATAACACGTCCTGTAGGATTCTACAAGATGTATAGGACATAAAGGAAATTTCTGTAAGGATTAGAAGGATATTTTCACCATATTATTAATAAATTAAGTAATGTAAGAGCACGTTTTGTTAATTGGTGTACTTAAGATTTATAAGTTCTAGAAACATTAAGAAAGCATTTAATGATCGCTTCATAGCACTTTATAATGGTTTGTCGGAGAAAAGAATAAAGACATCGATATTGGCTTTTAAATATAATGATAAATGCATACGCGTACACACGTTTAGTTAATTGATCATAAGACAGGTGAGGTGGGACACACCATTAATAATTCGTAAGCAAAAGAAAGCACTACTTAAGTTGAATGGATTCACAGTTTCCTTCTAAAAAGAAAAAATATATTGACATCCCCTCTCTTTGTAAGGATTCAAGTTTATGTAACATTGTAAAAAATGCTGTTTATGAGTGTTTTGTGTGTGTAGTCTAGTCGTCTTGTCGAACTGAACATTTAGCAAAATTCCACTCCGAGAACGCACGGGTATTTGTTCCCACATACGTTACGAGTCTACTGCATATCTTTGTCAGTCTGTCAAGTATTTTATTGCGATATTTTATAAAGTTTACGGGTTGGAAGATGTAAATTGAAAATGAAGATGGGATTTTCGGAGATGTTTCTTTTTTCTGTCGTTTTAGGTAAATATTTTTTTCCATTAGAAAGCGATAATTTAAAGTTGACTTGAAAGAGACATTATATATTTTGTTTAAATATACATGTCTTTGTAAATAAAAACATTCTGAATTGGAGCGTCAAGTTATAAGTCGATCTAAATGTTGGTATGAGCATTTGATTTATAAGATAAAAAAGACTGTAGAAATCTAAACACCATTTAATTACAGGTAGCCTCACGCGCGAAAGCAACCAAACGGCATTGCAGGAAAGTTTTACCCAGTTTATGCCCACATCGTCTGGGATCGTATCTCCTGAGAATGAGATTCAGCAGTTTACTGTAGAAAGCAACGTGAGGTGTGCGTTACTCTGTCTCCGCGATGAATACTGCCAATACTTTCACGTCAGAAATACGACTACCAGATTTATCGAATGCGTTACTTACAGAGGAGAAACGAATACTTTTCCAAACAGCTCAATTTCTGAGACAGGAATGAAGTATTATGCTAAGGTATTTCATCATTTTGTTTTGGTCACATAAAACATTTTTAACTTTGCATGTAACGCATATCTACCTAACTATCTTTGTATCTATCTTTCTTTCCATTTGCTGTAATATATCTTAAGTTAAGGCTTTTGACGTGACAGTATATGTTTGAAGAATTGAAGAATATATAACAAAGCCTCAACGCTTAGAACAGATGTGAAATGTGTTTCGCCTGTGCATCAAAGGTCTTTTGATCTGCATTCACTGTAATTATACAACTACCTGTATCATATTCGATGACGTGGTAAGTGTGTGTTTTTTTCTTTTTTTTGATAGGTGTTTGCAAACTGCAGTGACAAGTCAGATTATCCTAAAGGTAGGTAACGGTGTGCAATACGATATGGCGTGTTGGAGATAATATAAATATTTATGCCCTAAAACATATTTGTTGCCATCTTATAAAGCTAAAAAGTCAGTTGCATGGCAAAGCCAAAATGAACGTTTTTAACTTCTGTCAAATGTGTCCAAACGGGCAAACATGTGGATATTTAAAAAATAAAAAAGCTGACAGGAATTGGTCCTGTAATGCAGGGAGCCTGTGTAGGACAATTACGAATATCATTATGTCATATATATTTTTCAAGGTGTGACAGCGATCAGAGACCCTGATTCCGACCATGGTAAAGTTCGTTTTATGTGGTGTGAAGATGGCTGGACTGTAACCCACAGACGTACTGGACCTGAGCTGTCATTTCACCGTACTTGGGCAGAGTACCGAGATGGATTTGGAGACATTTCTGGTGACCACTGGCTTGGAAATGAGATTGTCCACCTTATGACCTACAATAAAAAGTACAAACTAAGATTTGAACTCGATTCCTATGACAACAACTCCTACTGGGTTGAGTACGATAACTTTTATTTGTCCCCTGAAAGTGACAACTACACATTATATCTAAACGATACTAGCTTCGTTGGCAACGTATCTGAAGATAGCATGATAAAGCATTACGACCATCAGTTTACCACACACGACAGAGACAATGACCGCAGTGGACAAAACTGTGCAATTTTGTACCAAGGTGGATGGTGGTTTTACCACTGTGCAGACGCCGTCCTTACTGCATGGTACCCTGATGATCCGACATGTACCACCTTCCCAGCCCGATGCTTCAAATATGCCGGGATTACGGGTGTTAATTGTGATACTGGTTGCCTGCTGAAACAAGGAACAATGAAAATCAAGGCAGCTGGATAAAGAGAGAAAGAGAGAGTAAATGGCAACGTCCACTAACTATGTATTTTAAAATTTTTGAAATACCTGACCTTGCAATGATGACATGCATGCCAAACATTTCGACACGATTTTATGTAGGCGGTTGAGAAATGATTCATGCCAAACGGAGAGTGCCTGCCTAACAAGGACAAGGGTGCTTGGCACATGTATTGTTTTGGTGCCTACTTACATATTCCGCTATGTTTAAGAACGTGAACCTACATGTATTTGTATATATGACTTATGTCGATTCTTAAAGGTGCACGAAAAAGAGCCCTGCAGCAGCCATATGCAGAATGCTATGTAGACAAGGTTAATTGCGTTTATGCTACATTGTTGTATGATGGCAGTGAAAGCTGTCATGTATGCAGACACTAAGCTGATTCTACCGGTAGGAGCCACGAGTTAAGTCTCTGACACTCGTAGAGAATATTTATAATAATAATAATAATAATTTTATTGAGCATTAAAATGTGTACATTTACATTTTACAAGCTCTCTAAACTACAGTTTTACATAAATTGTAATTGTATACACTTAAATAAGTATAACTTCTTTAGATCATTCCATTGCCAAAATACATGTAAGCTAACTACTTCATTCATATAGCTGACAATATTTGAAAGTTTGCCGCTCTAGAAGACAGTATAGTCTATGATAAGAGTCATTCGCTGTTTTTTGTAGACGGGTTTTGCATGTATTAAACCGTCCAGTTATTCGAGATTAATTTATTCACAAGCGAAGCAGTATTTAAGCTCATTTCTATCAAAATGCCGAGTGATACAAGCAGAATTACTAAATCTCAGCTTTAAAAAATATCTACATTAAATTTTGTTTTTGAATAAATGGTTTTGAAAGGAGACACTAAAAGTAACCAATGACGATATCGATGATGGCCTTCGTTTATTATTATATATGTATTCGCGTACACGCGTTTAGTTACTTAATTGATCATAGGGCAGGCGAGACGGGTCACACCATGATATTTTCCTGGTTGTTTTCTCTTTAATTCTGTCGGATTACAGTTTATTGGCCAACAGTACGAATACGCCATGTTTTGGGTTTTACTTTTGCATTGCTTATAAAGACGACATTCCCGACGCACTGAGTTAAACCTTTATCGCTACAAAAGAATCTGTCACCTTTTCTGAACTCGTATGACGTCATGTAATGCCGATGGCGTTGTTTTGGTGGTTCTCCACTCATTGCTAAGCGAGATTTGGGTATAACTGCTTTGTTATAATACGACAGTTTGATGACTTCTTTGTCTCCATCATTTCTTTTCCTCAATATATAACACGCCACGGTTAATTGTTGAAAGGAATATTTTAACCATATATCAATACATAAAAAACAAAAGGGTTTTGATAATTTGTAGACATGAGCGTGACAAGCTAGCACTGGTTTGTATATTGCAAGTAACGCTTCCAGAAGCATTAAGAAAACCTTTTATGAACGCTTAATTACAATTTATAAAAGGTTTTCGGAAGAAACACTTGAGGCAACCAATATAGATATTGATGATAGCCTTCGTATACAATAACATAGTTACTTAATCGATCATAAGGCAGGCCACACCATGATTTATTCATAAGCAAAAGAACACTATTTAAGGTGAGTGAAATAAAGGTTTCCTTCCGAAAGGAAAAAATATTGACATACCCATCTCTTTGTAAGGGCTTTAATTTATGCAACATAAGTAAACGATGTTTGCGAGTATTTTGTAGCCGTCAAGGATTTATGTTGAATAGGACAATTGGAAAACTTCCACCCCGTTGTTGTCAAGTATTTCAGTGCAATATGTAGCGTCATTTCAAATTCACCATTTTACAAGGTTTATGGGATTGAAAACTTTAGTTGAAAATGAGTATGGGATTTTCGAAGATGTTTTTCTCTGTCGTTTTACGTAAATATTTCTTTCTATTTGAAACCGATAATTTCACGTTGTCTTGAAAAAGACTTTTGATGTTTTATTTAAAAAACAACTTTGCAAACGTGAATATGACTGACGTGAATATATATATATATATATATATATATATATATATATATAATTGACAAAGAACCGCCAAGACAGCAATACATATTGTTTCGGAATCAATTGTCTGTTTGTAACATGTGTATATATAAATAAACGTAAAAATGTACTATTCAAAGGCATCGTTAGTATACAGTGTGTGTCTCTGTAGTGGTCTGTGCGTGTCAGTTGTATGTCAACGCCTGTACGTGCCTGAGATTTTCCTCCAGCATGTGAGCGAGAGGGTTGGTGGATGTACGACAGTTACCAGAGAAATGGTTAATTTAACTTTTTTTATGGATAGCGCATAGTTAAAGTGTCCTGTGTTTCCTTATTGTGTTTCCTAAGTAAGCCATCTTGGCAATAAAGGCGACTGGATAATGTCATTTATAATTACTTATCATTCGAGGTACAGATCCTATAGGGAAGCAATTACGTGGAACATCTAAAGCAATCAATTAAAAAAATATTGATGTAATACTGTTGTATGTGCAAGGTCTTTTTATGTAATCAATCTACACACAGTTGACACTGAATAGACGCAATTCTCGAGTTATGGAAGTGAGACCTTTCCGTCTGTAAACAAAGAATATTGTTCACTAGTTTACTAAGCTTTGAAATTTAAATCTAATGTTAATTTTAGAATGCGTAGGCTAGACGTCCAAAAATATGATATCGAATTGGGATACTGCATGCAAACTTTCACTTTGATGTGCGTCAACTGAATTTCATTTTTCTACCTTCGTCCTGTAGATTAGAGAAAGCTTGCCACCATCGTTTAACATCAGTAGATTTGATTTGAGGTCCAGGGTTTTGACTTGGAAGACATATTTCTACTACGCAAATGGAAAATTGGAAGACATTCCTCTTTTCTGCTGCTTTATGTAATTATTTTCTTTTTTACTGTTTGAAAGAAGTTCCTTGATGTTGGCTGAAAATTATGTTTTGTTTCAGATGGTTAACTGATCCAAGTGTTGATAAAGGCAAGTACATGTAAGTCGTGAAAAATTGTAAACATAATTTCTTTTATAGGTAGCTTCGCAAATGTAAGCAGACAATGGGTGTTGCAAGAAAGTTTAACGCATTTTGTATCCATAACATATGGAATCGTATCCTCTGAGAATGTGATTCAGCAGTTCACTGTAGAAAGCAACGTGAGATGTGCGTTACTCTGTCTCCTTTATGAATACTGCCAATACTTTCACGTCAGAAATACGACTACCAGATTTATCGAATGTACTGCTTACAGAGGAGACACGAATGGGTTTGCAAACAGCTCAATTTCTGACACAGGATTTAAGTATTATGCCAAGGTATTATATGCTTTTGTTTTGATCATTTGAACCGTAATAAAAACATTTTAGATATGGTTATAATACATAACTACATGTACACGCTGGATACCCAGACGTATAATACGAAGCATTTGCGAATAGTTAGCAGTTTAATTTCTATCTAATTCTTAATTTCTATTTTTCGGACTTCTATTTAATTTTGATAAGTGTGGTAAGTGTGATATTTCCTTCTTCCTTTGACTATTATAGGTATTTGAAGACTGCAGTGAAAGCTCAGGTTTTCCGAAAGGTAAGTGTATTTATGCACGGTCTACACGAATACAATATAAATATGGCATGAAGTAGAGACAAAATATTAGTTGTCTAAAAGTGCTGTTACTGACATATATGTCACAGTAAAATATTCGTTCATGGTTATTCTTATGTATTGCAAGATTTTAATAATAATAATAATAATAATAATAATAATACAAAACCATCAATATATCCTACATGATAGTGAATATTTGTATACACATGTATAATATACATGTGTTTGATTAAAGTGCGTTTTCGAATTCCTGTTCATCCGTTCTTGTTGCGCCTGAAATTCAGCGGCATTTGATTAAAGTTAACCGCAATTACAAAGGTTAGGCGTTACGTATTTATACGTATGTCTTTACCACGTGACTTGTGTGACTGTGGTATCCGGATAGATGAATGAGCTTTAGTGATTACATTGGTAATTTTTTTACCAAACATGTTCTGGATATTACAATACTAAAATGGATGCACATAATATGGAAGTTTGAAAATCAAGGACCTGGCAGGTTTATCATCTGCAATTCAGAGGAGTTACTCGAACAAACATCTAAGATATATTATACAAGTAAATGTAACGACTTTTGTTTGATATCTTATTTTCAAGGTGTGACAGCAATCAGATGCCCTGATTCCAGCACTGGTAGATTTCGCTTCATGTGGTGTGAAGATGGCTGGACTGTAATCCACAGACGTACTGGACCTGAGCTGTCATTTCACCGCACGTGGGCAGAGTACCGAGATGGATTTGGAGACATTTCTGGTGACCACTGGCTTGGAAATGAGATTGTCCATCTTATGACCTACAATAAGACGTACAAACTGAGATTTGAGTTTGACTCTTATAACAATAACTCCTACTGGGTTGAGTTCGATAATTTCTACCTATTCCCAGAAAATGACAATTACACACTGCACCTGAATACAAATAGCTTTGTTGGAAATGTGTCTCAAGATAGTATTGCTGAGAATAACGGTCGTCCGTTTACTACGCACGACAGAGACAATGACAAAAAGGAGAATAGGAATTGTGCGAATTTGTACAAAGGCGGATGGTGGTTTGACCGTTGTACGTCAGCCACTTTTACGGGAATGCACCCGGATGACCCAAACTGGCCCTCCGATAAAAAATCCTTTAAATATGTCGGGGTAACAGGCATAAATTGTGATACTGGCTGTTTTTTGAAACAAGGGATCATGAAAATCAAGCCAATGAATAATTGACTACAGTAGTATATACAGACGCTGAGCTTCAAAGAGGGAGAGCTGGTTGAAATTGATATTATTGTTATTGCTATTATTATTTGTTTTATTATTTTGCTTCATCATCTTGTTTGTGACAATGGTGGGTTGACAATGTTCAATGAGTAAAAACAGAATGTTATCTCCTCATTTTCAGATCATCATCTATTATGCACTTTGTGCAAATACATAACAAATGATATATGCATTTGCGTACATGTTTTTAGTTATTTAATTCGTCATAGGACAGGCGAGACGGGTCACACCATGATTTTTTCCTGGTTGTTTTCTCTTTAGTTCTGTCGAATTACACTCTATCGGTCAACAGTGCGAATACACCCTGTTTTGCATGTTACTTTTGTATTGCTTCCGAAGACGAAATTTCCGACGCACTGTGTTAATCTTATCGCAAAAATAAAAGAATCTGTCACATTCTCTAGCCTCGTATGACGTCATGTAATGCCGATGTTTTGGTGGATCTCGACTCATTGCTAAGTTAACTGCTTTGTTATTATACGGCAGTTTGATGACTTCTTTGTCTCCATCATTTCTTTTCCACAATATATATAACATGCCACGGTTAATGGTTAGGAAGGAATATTTTCACCATATATTAATGCATAAAAATGAAAAGGGTTTTGATAATTTGTAGACATTAGAGTGACAAGCTATGCACTGGTTTATAAATTTCGAGTAACTAGAAACATTAAGGAAACATTTTATGAACGCTTATTTACAATTTATTAAAAAGGTTTTCGGAAGAAACACTTCGGAAGAAACAACCAATATAGATATTGATGATAGCCTTCGTATACAATAACATAGTTATTTAATCGATCAGAAGGCAGGCCACACTATGATTTATTCATAAGCAAAAGAACACTATTTAAGGTGAGTGAAATAAAGGTTTCTTTCCGAAAGGAAAAAATATTGACATACCCATTCTTTGTAAGGGCTTTAGTTTATGCAACATACGTAAACGATGTTTGCGAGTATTTTGTAGCCTTCAAGGATTTATGTTGAATAGGACAATTGGAAAACTTCCACCCCGAGGACAGACGGGTATTTGTTTCCAGATACGAAACGTGTCTATTGTATATCCTTTTCTGTTGTTGTCAAGTATTTCAGTGCAATATGTAGCGTCATTTCAAATTCACCATTTTACAAGATTATGGGATTGAAAACTTTAGTTGAAAATGAGTATGGGATTTTCGAAGATGTTTTTCTCTGTCGTTTTACGTAAATATCTCTTTCTATTTGAAACCGATAATTTCACGTTGTCTTGAAAAAGACTTTTGATGTTTTATTTAAAAAACAACTTTGCAAACGTGAATATGACTGACGTGAATATATATACATATATAATTGACAAAGAACCGCCAAGACTGCAATACATTGTTTCGGAATCAATTGTCTGTTTGTAACATTTGTATATGTAAATAAACGTAAAAATGTGCTATTCAAAGGCATCGTTGGTATACAGTGTGTCTCTGTTGGGGCGTGTGTTTATGTGTCTGTGCGTGTCAGTTGTATGTCAACGCCTGTACGTGCCTGAGATTTTCCTCCAGCATGTGAGCGAGAGGGTTGGTGGATGTACGACAGTTACCAGAGAAATGGTTAATTTAACTTTTTTTATGGATAGCACATAGTTAAAGTGTCCTGTGTTTCCTTATTGTGTTTCCTAAGTAAGCCATCTTGGCAATAAAGGCGACTGGATAATGTCATTTATAATTACTTATCATTCGAGGTACAGATCCTATAGGGAAGCAATTACGTGGAACATCTAAAGCAATCAATTAAAAAAATATTGATGTAATACTGTTGTATGTGCAAGGTCTTTTTATGAAATCAATCTACACACAGTTGACACTGAATACACGCAATTCTCGAGTTATGGAAGTGAGACCTTTCCGTCTGTAAACAAAGAATGTTGTTCACTAGTTTACTAAGCTTTGAAATTTAAATATAATGTTCATTTTATTTGTAATGCGTAGGCTAGACGTCCAAAAATATGATATCGAATTGGGATACTGCATGCAAACTTTCACTTTGATGTGCATCAACTGCATTTCATTTTTCTACCTTCGTCCTGTAGATTAGAGAAAGCTTGTCACCATCGTTTAACATCAGTAGATTTGATTTAAGGCCCGGGGTTTTGACTTGGAAGACATATTTCTACTACGCAAATGGAAAATTGGAAGACATTCCTCTTTTCTGCTGCTTTATGTAATTATTTTCTTTTTTACTGTTTGAAAGAAGTTCCTTGATGTTGGCTGAAAATTATGTTTTGTTTCAGATGGTTAACTGATCCAAGTGTTGATAAAGGCAAGTACATGTAAGTCGTGAAAAATTGCAAACATAATTTCTTTTACAGGTAGCTTCGCAAATGTAAGCAGACAATTGGTGTTGCAAGAAAGTTTAACGCATTTTGTGTCCATAACATATGGAATCGTATCCTCTGAGAATGTGATTCAGCAGTTCACTGTAGAAAGCAACGGGAGATGTGCGTTACTCTGTCTCCTTTATGAATACTGCCAATACTTTCACGTCAGAACTACGACTACCAGATTTATCGAATGTACTGCTTACAGAGGAGACACGAATGGGTTTGCAAACAGCTCAATTTCTGACACAGGATTGAAGTATTATGCCAAGGTATTTTATGCTTTTGTTTTGATCATTTGAACCGGAATAAAAACATTTCACATATGGTTATAATACATAACTACATGTACACGCTGGATACCCAGACGTATAATACGAAGCATTTGCGAATAGTTAGCACTTTAATTTCTATCTAATTCTTAATTTCTATTTTTCGGACGTCTATTTAATTTTGATAAGTGTGGTAATTGTGATATTTCCTTCTTACTTTGGCTATTATAGGTATTTGAAGACTGCAGTGAAAGCTCAGGTTTTCCGAAAGGTAAGTGTATTTATGCACGGTCTACACGAATACAATATAAATATGGTATGAAGTAGAGACAAAATATTAGTTGTCTAAAAGTGCTGTTACTGACATATATGTCACAGTAAAATATTCGTTCATGGTTATTCTTATGTATTGCAAGATTTTAATAATAATAATAATAATAATAATAATAATACAAAACCATCAATATATCCTACATGATAGTGAATATTTGTATACACATGTATAATATACATGTGTTTGATTAATTATTTATAATCTATTTATAAATCGTTTAATTTATTATTAAAATGAATCATCTATCCAAAATATGCTTATTCGCTAATTTAAACATTATAGTACGTTTTCGAATTCCTGTTCATCCGTTCTTGTTGCGCCTGAAATTCAGCGGCATTTGATTAAAGTTAACCGCAATTACAAATGTTAGACGTTACGTATTTATACGTATGTCTTTACCGCGTGACAATTTATGTGAGCGTGGTATCCGGATAGATGAATGAGCTTTAGTGATTACATTGGTAATTTTTTTTACCAAACCTGTGCTGGATATTACAATATCAAAATGGATGCACATAATATGGAAGTTTGAAAATCAAGGACTTGGCAGGTTTATCATCTGCAATTCAGAGGAGTTACTCGAACAAACTTCTAAGACATATTATACAAGTAAATGTAAAGACTTTTGTTTGATATCTTATTTTCAAGGTGTGACAGCAATCAGATGCCCTGATTCCAGCACTGGTAGATTTCGCTTCATGTGGTGTGAAGATGGCTGGACTGTAATCCACAGACGTACTGGACCTGAGCTGTCATTTCACCGCACGTGGGCAGAGTACCGAGATGGATTTGGAGACATTTCTGGTGACCACTGGCTTGGAAATGAGATTGTCCATCTTAAGACGTACAAACTGAGATTTGAGTTTGACTCTTATAACAATAACTCCTACTGGGTTGAGTTCGATAATTTCTACCTATTCCCAGAAAATGACAATTACACACTGCACCTGAATACAAATAGCTTTGTTGGAAATGTGTCTCAAGATAGTATTGCTGAGAATAACGGTCGTCCGTTTACTACGCACGACAGAGACAATGACAAAAAGGAGAATAGGAATTGTGCGAATTTGTACAAAGGCGGATGGTGGTTTGACCGTTGTACGTCAGCCACTTTTACGGGAATGCACCCGGATGACCCAAACTGGCCCTCCGATAAAAAATCCTTTAAATATGTCGGGGTAACAGGCATAAATTGTGATACTGGCTGTTTTTTGAAACAAGGGATCATGAAAATCAAGCCAATGAATAATTGACTACAGTAGTATATACAGACGCTGAGCTTCAAAGAGGGAGAGCTGGTTGAAATTGATATTATTGTTATTGCTATTATTATTTGTTTTATTATTTTGCTTCATCATCTTGTTTGTGACAATGGTGGGTTGACAATGTTCAATGAGTAAAAACAGAATGTTGTCTCCTCATTTTCAGATCATCATCTATTATGCACTTTGTGCAAATACATAACAAATGATATATGCATTTACGTACATGTTTTTAGTTATTTAATTCGTCATAGGACAGGCGAGACGGGTCACACCATGATTTTTTCCTGGTTGTTTTCTCTTTAGTTCTGTCGAATTACACTCTATCGGTCAACAGTGCGAATACACCCTGTTTTGCATGTTACTTTTGTATTGCTTCCGAAGACGAAATTTCCGACGCACTGTGTTAATCTTATCGCAAAAATAAAAGAATCTGTCACATTCTCTAGCCTCGTATGACGTCATGTAATGCCGATGTTTTGGTGGATCTCGACTCATTGCTAAGTTAACTGCTTTGTTATTATACGGCAGTTTGATGACTTCTTTGTCTCCATCATTTCTTTTCCACAATATATATAACATGCCACGGTTAATGGTTAGGAAGGAATATTTTCACCATATATTAATGCATAAAAATGAAAAGGGTTTTGATAATTTGTAGACATTAGAGTGACAAGCTATGCACTGGTTTATAAATTTCGAGTAACTAGAAACATTAAGGAAACATTTTATGAACGCTTATTTACAATTTATTAAAAAGGTTTTCGGAAGAAACACTTCGGAAGAAACAACCAATATAGATATTGATGATAGCCTTCGTATACAATAACATAGTTATTTAATCGATCAGAAGGCAGGCCACACTATGATTTATTCATAAGCAAAAGAACACTATTTAAGGTGAGTGAAATAAAGGTTTCTTTCCGAAAGGAAAAAATATTGACATACCCATTCTTTGTAAGGGCTTTAGTTTATGCAACATACGTAAACGATGTTTGCGAGTATTTTGTAGCCTTCAAGGATTTATGTTGAATAGGACAATTGGAAAACTTCCACCCCGAGGACAGACGGGTATTTGTTTCCAGATACGAAACGTGTCTATTGTATATCCTTTTCTGTTGTTGTCAAGTATTTCAGTGCAATATGTAGCGTCATTTCAAATTCACCATTTTACAAGATTATGGGATTGAAAACTTTAGTTGAAAATGAGTATGGGATTTTCGAAGATGTTCCTTTTCTCTGTAGTTTTACGTAAATATCTCTTTCTATTTGAAAGCGATAATTTCACGTTGTCTTGAAAAGTACCTTTGCAAACAATGTCAACGAGATCAAGATAGCAAAAAGAAACCAAATTCGAATTTGTGAAATTGAATCGTGGAAAATGTTTTTCTGGAGTTTTAATAAAAACAACATGAAATGAATGTTATTTAGCATTAACACTTAATCTATATTCAAAAGAAACATTTAACAATGTACACGCCATTTGATTACAAGCAGCCTGGATCGGCGTTGCAGGCAAGTTTTACCTAGTTTGTACCTACATCGTCTGGAACTGCATCTGCTGAGAATGAGATTTGACAACAGTATACTGTAGACAGCAACGTGAGATGTAGGTTACTCAGTATCCGGTATCAATACTGCGAATACTGTATAATATACGGTATTACCGAAAGGTTCAGTAGAGTAAAAACACTTTGAAACCTTTACTTGCGAATTCGCAAGTTAACCTGTCAAACAACAAGCAATTTGATTGTGACCTTGAAAATCCTTGTGTATGCATAAACAATTCTGGTGTTAATATACTTGGTATTTAGGTCTTATGGTTGTCATCAACTCGGCTAATATCGATGTGTACGTGTAATTCTTATGTTGCTTTTAGCCGTATTTTGTATCATGTACGCATAACCTACATGTATTATATATGCAAAGTTTCATTATATATATTGTTTCTGAATCAATTGTTTGTTTGTAGCATGTGTATATGTAAATAAACATTAAAAATGTACCATTCAAAGGCATCGTTGGTATACAGTGTGTGTCTCTGTAGGGGCGTGTGTGTTTGTGTGTCTGTGCGTGTCAGTTGTATGTCAACGCCTGTACGTGCCTGAGATTTTCCTCCAGCATGTGAGCGAGAGGGTTGGTGGATGTACGAGAGTTTGCAGAGAAATAGTTAATTTAACTTCATTAAGTAGGATAGCACATAGCTAAAGTGTCCCGTGTTTCCTTATTGTGTTTCCTATCTAAACCTTTTTGTCAATAGAGGCGATTGGATAACGTCATTTATAATTACTTATCGTTGGAGGTACAGATCCTAAAGGCAAGCAATTACGGGAAAATGTAAAGCAACCAATTAAACATATTGAAGATGGATTAGTGTTGTATGTGCATGGGCTTTTTTTATGAAAAGTACACACAACTGCAACTGAATGCACGCACTTTTCGAGTTATGGAAGCGAGCACTTTCCGTCTGTTAACAAAGAATATTGACTATTAGCCTACTAAGTTTTAGAATTTAAATACAATGTTCATTTAATTTTTTATGCGTAGGTTAGATGTCGAAAATTTGATATCGAATTAGTATAATACATGCAAACTTCCTCTTTGTTGATGTACGGGCTTCAACTGCATTAGCAGCATTACATTTATCTGCCTTCGTCCTGTAGATCAAAGAAAGCTTGTCACCATCATTTAAGATAAGTAGATTTGATATCAGTCCCGGGTTTGTGAGCTCCGTGTGAGTGTTTTGGTGGTGGGAACTGTAGGTAATGGTTTCGATGTTGCTCATCGACAGATTTTGACCTAGAAGACATATTTTTACTACGCAAATGGAACATTGGAAGACATTCCTCTTTTCTGTCGCTTTAGGTAATTATTTTCTTTTTTACTATATGAAAGTGGTTACTTGATGTTGGCTGAAAATTATATTTTGTTTCAGATGGTTAATTGATGCAAGTGTTGATAAAGGCAAGTAAATTGTAAACATCATTTCTTTTACAGGTAGCCTCGCAAATGTAAGCAGACAATGGGTGTTGCAAGAAAGTTTAACGCAATTTGTGTCTATAACAACTGGGATTGTATCCCCTGAGAACCCGATTCAGCAGTTTACTGTAGAAAGCAACGTGAGATGTGCGTTACTCTGTCTCCTTTATGAATACTGCCAATACTTTCACGTTAGAGATACGTCTACCAGATTTATCGAATGTGTTACTTACAGAGGAGAAATGAATGTGTTTGCAAACAGCTCAATTTCTGACACAGGATTGAAGTATTATGCCAAGGTATTTAATGATTTTGTTTTGATCATTTTAAACCGTAATAAAACATTTCAGATATACTTAAAATACATAGCTGGAGAGGAACAAGTTAGAAAAGATCGTCGAAACTGCAGGGATTGTAATTGGAACAGATCTAACTCCCGTCCATACTATATATCTAGACAGGACTAAAAAGAAAACATTATCAATAATGACAGACAGTTCCCATCCAGCCCATACCCTTTTTAAATTTTTACCTAGCAATTCGAGACTCTTAGCTTTTAAGGGTACTAAGCGATTTTTAAATAGCTTTTATCCTTCGGCAGTAACTATTTTTAACTCTAACATGTAATTTTAATTTTCATTCTTTATATTTCAATGGCGCTACTACAGGGCAAAAGATTCCCGATTTTATACATTTGTATTTTATTGGCTTAATAAATTATTATTATTATTATTATTATTATTATTATTATTATTATTAACTGAATACACGCTGAATATCCAGATGTATATAATACGAAGGCTTTGAGAATAGTCAGGAGTTAATGTCTCTTAATTTTTATTTTTCGGACGCCTATTTAACTTTGATACCATGGTAACTGTGATATTTCCGTTCTCCTCTGACTTTTATAGGTATTTGAAGACTGCAGTGAAAGTTCAGGTAATCCGAAAGGTAAGTATTAGGCACGGTCTACACGAATAAAATATTAATACAGCATGTGGTTGAGACTATAGATTAGTTTTTCAAAAAAGTTATGCCTGGCATATATGTCACAGTAAAATATCCGTTCATGGTTATTCTTATAAATTGCATTATTTTAATAAAAATAATAATAATGATAATAATAATACAAAGCACCAATACTGCCTACATGATAGTGATATATTTATGCACCATGTACATAAGTTTGAATAATTTACTATTGAGAAATCTTACTATTGATAAATTTTATGATCAAACTGAATCAGGTACCTAAATGCTCAATTTTTAATTGATATGTTTTGATACGTTTTCCAATTCCCGTACATGCGTTCTTGTTGCGTCTGAAATTCAGCGGCATTTAATTTAAGTTCATCGCAATTACAAAGATTAGGCGTTATATATATATATATATATATATATATATATATATATATATATATATATATATATATATTCATCCGTGTGGATGAATGAGCGTTTGTGATTACAACTTCTTACCTGTGCTGGATATGTCAGCCCTAAAGAGGATGCACATTATATGGAGGTTTGAAAAATGAAGGGTTTGGAAGGTGTATCATCTAAAAATCAGAGGAGTTACTCGAACAAATATCTAGGAAATATTATACAAGTATATGTACATACTTTTGTTTGATGTCTTATTTCAAGGTGTGACAGCGATCAGAGACCCTGATTCCAACACCGGTAGAGTTCGCTTTATGTGGTGTGAAGATGGCTGGACTGTAATTTACAGACGTACTGGACCTGAGCTGTCATTTCACCGTACTTGGGCAGAGTACCGAGATGGATTTGGAGACATTTCCGGTGACCACTGGCTTGGAAATGAGATTGTCCACCTTATGACCTACAATAAGACCTACAAACTGAGACTTGAGTTTGAATCCTATAACAACAACTCGTACTGGGTTGAGCACGATGGCTTTTATTTGTCGCCAGAGGGCGACAACTATACATTACATTTTAATCCCACTAGCTTTGCTGGAAACGTATTTAAAGATAGTATGGCACCCCATAATGGCCAGCCATTTACCACACACGACAGAGATAATGACCATAGTGGGAACAACTGTGCACTTGTTTTCCAGGGCGGGTGGTGGTTTCAGTCCTGTGGCCTCTCCGTTCTTACTGCAAATCATCCAGAAAATCCAACATGCTCCCTCTACCCAGGTCAATGCTTTAAGTATGTTGGGATTACGGGCACTAACTGCGACACTGGATGTTTGCTGAAACAAGGAGAAATGAAAATCATGCGCTTTTAATTACACATACCGAGGGTTGGAAAGAGATAAAGATTATTAGTTAAAATAATATTATTAAACATACCGAAAACTGTAGGAAGATAGAGATTATTAATTAAAATATTATATTTATTCATACCGAGACCGGTGAGAGATAGAAATATGGTTAATTTCAATGTCAAGCGATATTAGTAACGCTTGAGGTGGACAATCGAGTTCTGTTTCCAATGTCAGCTCTACATTTAGGCCAGCGTCTGAAGCCAAGCGTTCGCCACTGGCGTGGACCACTGGCATTGTGCTATCTGTCGTAGATTACATGTTATACGGGAATTCTTCTTCATTGGCCCATTTCGTAGACAAGATTTGACTGTGTAATCGTTATGATTATACATGGAGCGTCTTCCTCTTTTTTTTCAACTGTGGTAAACTGCCGTTAAAAGAGGTAATAGGACAGCGAGCAAAGTACGTTATCTCATCCGCTGAGTCAATGATAAAACTTCAACGTTGACAAGATGTTGACTTTAATTTGGATATGAAGGGCGGATTAACGTCAGAAAGCAATGGGTTTGGTTCGTGATTGATATTCTGTATTTCGACATATTTCGGTTCTTGCTCAAATGCAAACAGACTTTGTCGAATGCTGCTTGAATGCCGTTAAAATACGCTTAGAATTCTTTTCGATATTTATCCACTTGGCATGAGCACCTGGAAAGTTTTGACATGTATGAGCGAAATATTCAGTTACGCACACATACTTTTTAGAATGCATTTCGAATATCTATTATGTATACAGACTTTTCATTCCAACAGCTCTCTACCACATTCTCCATTAGTGGATCTATAGTAGATCGATCTACTACAATTGGAATTTGGTTGCACTATACAA
The DNA here is from genome assembly GCF_051362555.1 of Lingula anatina. Lineage (NCBI taxonomy): Eukaryota > Metazoa > Brachiopoda > Lingulata > Lingulida > Lingulidae > Lingula > Lingula anatina. Next base: position 16,866,504 of record NC_141773.1, on the reverse strand, counting down.
TACAGGTAGAAGCCATTAGCAGAAAGCACTTTTAAAAGTGTTCAATTTCACAATCTCTGTCTATAAGTAGAGGATACAGAGCAATGGCTTCCGCCCTGTTAGGGTTTAGATACAAAGTTCAATCTATTTTGCATGCATATTGAATGGGGATTATACAAAGAATTAACTACGATGACGCACGGGTATCAGTGGAATTACAGTTGGTCAACTAGAATTCGACACATCGTCCTGTAGGTGAAAGAAAGTCAATTATCGTCGTTTATGAATAGTAGTTTTTGTATGAGTCCCATGTTTGTGAGCTTGTTGTGTACGTGTCTGGTTGATGCGAAATTGATTTGGTAGTTTAAGCTTGTAAGCATTTCGATGCTACACGATCTGCCGTTACATTTACCACTTTGCTCGGTTTCTACTGCGCTGATGGAACATTGGAACATGTTTCTTTTTACTGCCGTTTTAGGTAATTTTTAAAAATTATTTTACAGTATTTTAAAGTGATAATTTGATATCGTCATTTTAATAAGATGCTATTCTCGTAGAATAGAGGTGTCCGAGAAGAAAATGTAACACCAATATGGAATTTTGATAAGTTGGAGTGCAAGCTTGCAAACACTTCTGTCGCTTTGATTAAATACACTCTGTATCGTTAAACTCACTGATAGACTTGTTTATATACCAAATCCTACTAAATACAACAGATTTGTGAGTTTCGAATTTCAATTTCAATAAGTGGTACACGTCGGTGTGCCAAGTTGTAAACTGGTATTAACACTTAAGATATAATGTAAAAATGTTCTCCGTTTTAAAAAGGTAACCTCATAAATGTAAGCAGGACATCAACGTTGGCAAAAAGCCTCACACAGTTTATGCCTACGTCGTCTGCGATCGTATCACCTGAGAATCAGATTCAACAGTTTACTGTAGAAAGCAACCGAAAGTGTGCATTGCTCTGCCTGCAGTATGAATACTGTCAATACTTTCACGTCAGAGATACTACTACCAGATTTATCGAATGCACTATCTACAGAGGAGGCACGAATACATTTGCAAACAGCTCAATTTCTGACACAGGAACGAAGTATTTTACCAAGGTATTCCATGCTGTCCCCATCACCAATTTATCTTTTTTTCAAATAGAGGCAAACAATATTTTACTGACACTTTAAGGTATCCACATCTACTGCAATTTTTGTGTCGTGGATGTGAAGATTAAAACAGAACGTTTATATTTTAAATATTACTTACGTGCCCAATTAGCACACCTTATAAGTCTTTGCATCGAACGTTTTAAAATATTGATTTATTTAAAAGCATCGTATCAAGTATCATGCTTAGTTCAACAATATTTTCACCTTTAATTTACAGGTGTTTAAAGACTGTAGTGGCAACTTAGGTTATCCAAAAGGTAAGCAAGGGGGCAAACGGCATATATGTAAATAAAAATAATATGGCAAGTATCAAATGTACTATTCTAGCGGTCTAAAACACATGATGTTGTTGTCATGGTGACAGCTACCAGAAACCAGTTGAGTAATCGACGTCAGGTCTGTGCATAGATTCTCGCTGGGCAGTACATGAAAGTCCAAATAATTAGCCAGAGATACAAATGTAATTACCCAGCAAAAAAAGCTATCTGTGGCCCTGTAGAGTGTGCACGTGCCTAGCACATACTTGTATGTCTGAGTAAACGACCTCTATTTGCTTAAATTGATTTTCTTAGTGTGAAAATAAGATCAAGTATTTGACTGATGTAACCATAACTATACACTACAGTTAAGTTCTTGTATCGAACCATGAATTCTGGTATACACGAGTCAAACTGGTCACTGAATGCCAACCAGCCTATAAACGTACAGGTTTGGAAATAAAAAAAGGCTCAGTAGAGCTTCAATACATGTACATATTTTGTACAATACATGTTTCATAGATGTATTTTATTTTAAGGTCTGACAGCGATCAGAGACCCTGATTCCAACACCGGTAGAGTTCGCTTTATGTGGTGTGAAGATGGCTGGACTGTAATTTACAGACGTACTGGACCTGAGCTGTCATTTCACCGTACTTGGGCAGAGTACCGAGATGGATTTGGAGACATTTCCGGTGACCACTGGCTTGGAAATGAGATTGTCCACCTTATGACCTACAATAAGACATACAAACTCAGATTTGAACTCGATTCCTTTAACAACAACTCCTACTGGGTTGAGCACGATGACTTTTACTTGTCCCCAGAAACTGACAACTATAAATTATATCTAAGTGTCGCTAGCTTTGTTGGGAACGTATCTGGGAACAGTATGGAATACCATTACGGTCTCCCGTTTTCCACACACGATAGAGACAATGACGACAGCATAAACCACAGCTGTGCTAGTCTGTTCCAAGGTGGATGGTGGTTTGGCAGCTGTGCCCACTTTATGTTAACTGCAAGGTACCCAGATGATCCAGCATGCATCACCAATTCAAATAGATGCTTCAAATATGTCGGGATAACAAGCATTAACTGTGATATTGGTTGCTTGCTAAAACAAGGAACAATGAAAATCAAGGCAACGCACCTGTAATGATACATTATCCCAGATAGAGGGAGAATGAGAGAGCCAGTCTATGAAAAATCCAGTACCTTTCGTTTCCTCTTTTGACATTATATTACACTCTGACTGTACCTTATCTTGACAGCACACTGTAGACGACGATGGTCAAAGAATTGACTAAGAAAACCACATGTACATACACGATTCAACCCGGGACGATGAAAATGAAGGCATTTTTTTTTCATATGTTTGGGCGGGAGAGAGACAAAGGAGAGAGAGAACAGACTGATGTATGTTAGGTCTATGTTAGTTTCTAGTTGGTTGATTTGTATGGGATGCATGTTTTTGATATGAATAAATGTTATAAAATGTTGATATCTTCATTGATATTGTGGCTTTTCTGTACCCTAAATCATGTTAAATATGTTATATGGAATTGAAGAACTATTTAGAACAGCCTTTAACTGTCATACGTTAATATGTAAACAAAAGCATAGGATTGAAGATGGAACAAAATTTTAACCAGTAGTGGATACTCGCTTAAAGGTTCGCATCGGTTTAAAGATGTTCTGTCAAAGGTCCATTTGGCTGCAAGTCACCCTGATGACTCAGTATGTACCACCGAAAAAATCGGCGTTTTAGACATATCTGGGTGGCAGGCACGAAGTGTGATTTACAGGTATATACTCGCGTATCTATTTATAAATTAAAATTTATTATTTATTATTTTGTAATGAAACATGGAACAATGAAAATGAAGGCAATATTCTCTGATCAAACATGCAGGCCTTCCCAACTACCACACTCGGCACCGAATGATCACGAATTTACCGGTAGATCGGACCACACTACCCGTTTTCAAGGTGTGCGTCAGTACGCATTTCACAGTATCATACCCCAGAATAAATTTTGAAATGGGATGCACTACTTTCCAACCCGGCTCAGAATCATCGCTATCACATCGCGTACTAGGCAAGAGCGGAGTCGCGTCTGATACTTCGTGTGATATATAGGTACATACTAGAGTAACTGTATTTGTCATTATTATTCCATTGTAAATACATCCTTTTATGAAACATGAAGCAATGTAAATGAAGGCGATACCTCTGATTACACATGGATGTGCGGGAGAGAAAGAGAAGGGAAGAGAAAACGTTTTGCTGAGTTAATTATCTTCTTTTATACCCCTTAGATAATATATAACCTCACACTATTGGTTGTTCTCAGTACACAATTACATTATACTGTGTATCATTTGGATATAATAATTAAACGGGAATTTTCGACAAATAAACAAAGCAATTTTTGCTGTTAAAGTTACTGTAAACACCTCATCTATCAATATTTTTCGTTTTCATTTGAATAAGTGCTTGGGACTAGATGCCCTGATCCAGTTGCGTTTCAACAGTATGTATTGGGAAATTATAAATTAAACAAAGAATGATAAAATCGACAACGAAAAAGCATTGGCTGCAGAATACAATTTATGACGTTTCATAAGTGTAAGTCAAATAGAAAAAAAACTATTTTCACATCTCCCTTTGTTCTTGGGACGAAAAATAATGTAACTTGGCAAACACGCTGTCTTTTATCCTGTCGATGCAGGAAACCGAGCCCAGTCACCACAACATTTCTACATGTAGATCTAAGGCTCTAAAACTCTTTTTATTGGGTTTTGACGCGCACAAAACACACATATGAAACTTTTACATAACAGAAGACTTAATATGCCGTTTTGGAAGACATTGCTTCGTTCGTTCTCTCTACGTAAATATTTAATACATTTTAAATTGAAATTAACAAAGCTTGTATGTATAGGGTTTAATTTTTTTTTTACTTTTTTTTAATTAAAATTGGCATCATATTTTCATCAAATGGTTGCATATATTGAAGATTTAAGATTTTAGTTTCTTTCGAATTCATAATTTCGTTTTCTTGTTTTCAGATTTCCTTACGCGTATGATCTGCGAGTCGACGTCGATGGAAAGCTTGGGACGGTTTGTTTCGATTTCTTCCATTGTTGAATCTCCTGACAACGAGCTACAGCATTACACTGTCAGAAGCAACATCAATTGTGCACTAATCTGCCATCGATATGGAAACTGCCAGTACTTTTACGTCTCGGATTTAACTAGCATGGGCAATGAATGTGTTATCTACAGAGGGAATATGAATTATATCCTAAATGAAACAGTTTCTGATACAGGAAAGCGGTATTATGCCAAGGTATCCACTTTCTGTTGTTGCTCTTACCATTGTCGCACACGTTTGATGTAATCATTCACCCTCCTCAATATAAATTTGGTGTAAGTTCATATATTTCCAACTGAATGGCCAAGTAAATCGTGAAACTTTCAAATTAAAATCAGAAAAGTATCTACTGTGTACTAATTGTATATTATTCTACCACTTCCCAAAGCTGTTCCCGGGCTGCAATGGCAATTCCTTTAACTCCAAAGGTAAATATATATTTAGTTTTCTTACATATGAAAAAGGTATTAATAGTGACGGAAAACTGAGAAATCCACTAGAATATAAGAAGATAATTTGGTTTCTCTACGGAGATGTAGTTCATTATATTCGGATTTGACAATTTTGCTGCTATCAAAAACAAATGATAATTGAAAGAAATATGTGTAATTTGGACGGGATGGTATTTAAAATATCGGGGATTCTAAGTAAAAGTAGTTATTCAAAAATAATGGGAACAAGTCAACTTTTTTTGAACGGATGCTGAAAACAAAATTTATTGCTATTAATTTCAAGGTGTGACAGCGATCAAAGACCCTGATTCCAGTACCGGTAGAGTTCGCTTTGTGTGGTGCGAAGATGGCTGGACTGTAATTTACAGACGTACTGGACCTGAGCTGTCATTTAACCGTACTTGGGCAGAGTACCGAGATGGATTTGGAGACATTTCCGCTGACCACTGGCTTGGAAATGAGATTGTCCACCTTATGACCAACAATAAGACGTGCAAACTGAGACTTGAGTTTGATTCTTATAACAACAACTCCTACTGGGTTGAGTTTGATAATTTCTACTTGTCCAAAGAAAGTGAGAATTACAGACTGCAGCTGAATACAAATAGCTTCGCTGGTAACGTATCTCAAGATAGTATTGGTGACAATAATGGCTGTCCGTTTTCTACGCACGACAGAGACAATGACAGAAAAGGGGGGATGAATTGTGCGAGTTCGTACGGAGGTGGATGGTGGTTTGGCAGTTGTGCGGCCGCCTCTTTTACAGGGATGCACCCGGATGATCCCAAATGGTCCTTCAAGAAATATACCTTTAAATATGTCGGGGTCACAGGCAAAAATTGTGATACTGGCTGTTTGCTGAAACAAGGGACTATGAAAATCAAGCCAATTCGTACCTAACTACAGGAGTATATACACATGCTGAGCTTCAAAGAGAGAGAGCTGGTTGACATCATTATTATTTTGTTTATAATTATTTTGCTTCATCATCTTGTTTGTGACAATGACAATGATAACTGATAATGTTTAATGAGTAAAAGGCAGGATGGTATCTCCTCATTTTATAGATTATCAATTATTTTGCACTTTATGAAAGACTCATAACTAAAGATGTATCTTACATATTGATTGATACTAGAACATTGTGGCGCAAAGTTGCCCGATCAATTTTGCCTGTAAAGCAATGGTGGGCGTTTTTAAATAAAAAAATGACAAATTAGTTAAATAGTAGAGATTCTCCGTAGACGGATGTTCTATTTTTTCTCAGACACATGATGTTAAATAAGCAAAGGTAAATTTTATAGTCGATCGGGGTTTTCTTCTACTTCTTCTCCTCTTCTTAATACTTCTGGGTAAGGGAATGATACAAGTCCGAAGTATGGGCGATTTCAGAGCATAAATAAAAGGCTTTCCTGGGGCTGATTGTAAATTTATCCCACTTTAGCCAGTATCCAATGTATATTCCAGTTAAATAAATAAGTGCGAAAAAATCTGATGTCCTAAAATAAACGTCGATTACGCTCATTAGTCAATTTGTCACCGTTGTCTAGCCTTAGCTAATAAAAATTCTGTCAATATGAATAGTTATTAGCACAAAAACATACATTGTTTGTCATTTTTGTGAAACAACCATACACAAACTGGACAATAGAAGTTTCACCCCCTGAATCAGAGTAATCAAAGTAGTAGATCTTGGGTAGTTATAATGCCTGGTGAGATAAATGACTGGTCTACTTATAAAGTGACTAATGAGTATAAAACCGCTGTATCAAAGAATTGTATTGTTGGTCTCTTAGCGAAATTTGATGTAAATAAAATGATACCAGGAGCATATCATTCCACAGTCATTTATCTCCTCCAAAGTATTGGTTCAGTAGGGGTGACACTTCTATATTGTCCAGTGTGTGTATCTGTACAGTTATGACAGTTTAATGTTTGAACAATATAAAAGCAAATCATTATTGTTTAAATCATTTTGGTGTGAATAAATATTTGGAACTTGACGCCATGAGCTTTGGCCGTGGGCAGTTTTATGTAAACTTTGTACTGTAAGACCCCATTCGCACAAATTTTAGATCGATCTATCCCTGTGGGGAGTCTCACTAGATTACTGTCAGCTAAGCCGGCGTAAATGTCTGTCCCACCGTGTGCGCTCGGCTGACAGCTATTTAGCGTGAAGGATGGATCGATCTAAATCTACGGGAATGCACTGTTAGTATCTGAGTGACGCTAGTATCGTCTCAACAATATATCTGAAGAAGGAATGCCATCATGTTCATTCGTTATCTACCTGTAAAATCCCATTACACTGGACGGCGTCCTTTCTGCGTCCGTTATGCGACCATGAAACTGGCATCGCTGTGGTCCTAGAAAGGAGTTACAAGCATCGCTTTAGTTGCAAAATGAATGCTCATTGATCGGCCAGTTGTCGGCATGTTTTTTTTTTTACTCTCAAACGGGAACCGTACTACGGGACGCAGAAAGGACGCCGTCCAGTGTAAAGGGGTCTTAACTGTGAAACTTGATACATATTTACTTAATGGTGCGAGTCGGTCCCAAGGTGCATAGGGATAACGAGCAAGAAATATTTTACTGCATGTTAACCCCATGATTCGGTGTATACCAAATCAATATTTTAGATATGTCTGGGTAACAGGCAGGAAGTGTGATATACTCGCGATTTTTGTTTTAAAATGTTTTAAAAACACGAGACCATGGAGGTGATGTATCTGATTGCACATGCTTGGACAGGAGGGAATGAGATGAGAAGAGAACAGGCTGACATGTTAGTTCTGTAAGTTCTGGTGCGTGTCTACACTCATCTTGCAATGCTAGTTGTATACGTATTTCTATACCCTTTTGATAACATAGAACCTATTAGTTGTTCTCAGCGCAATGATACATTAAACATCCTAGGATAAAGCAATTTTAAATGTATGTTTGATAAATTAATAAACTAAACAATTTTATTTGATGAATATAACATGAATGCAACATTTATCAATATTTCTCGTATTCACGTGAAAAAACTGTTTGGAACTTGATGCCTTGATCCGGGGGCGTGTAAATAGGTATGTATTTGTAAACTGCATGAAAAACAAAGTGTTTTAAACTCGACAATGAAAAAACACTGGTTTTTAGAATACAACTTTTGATGTCCCATAAGTGTTAGTCAAATATAAAAAAAACATTTTCCCATCTACCTTTGTTCTTGTGAAGAATGATAATGCAACTAAACAAACACGCCGTTCTTTTTCATCCTGTCGATGCAAGGAAACCCGTTCCCTTTTCCAATCTCGACAACATTTCTACATCTTTGACTTATAAGACACTTTTTCATTGTGTTTTGACACTCACACAAGACACAAATAGCATGAAACATTTTCATGACAGAAGACTTAATATGCCGTTCTGGAAGACATTGCTTCGTTCCGTCACATTACGTAAATATCGAATAGGGCCTACTTCTTAAATTGTATTTGACAAGTACTTGTATGTGAGGGTTACTTCATTCGCATGTTTTTTTTTTTTTTTTTTTTTTTTTTTTTTTTTTTTTTTTTTGTTCTTGAATTGATTTTAGGAATAGAAGATTTAAGATTTTAGTTACTTTTGAATTGATACCTCAATTTTTTGTTTTCAGATTTCTTTACCCATGTTGTCTGCGGGTCGACGTCTATGGAAAGCTTGGGACGGTTTGTTTCGGTTTCCTCCGCAGCTGTATCTCCTGACAACGAGCTACAGCATCACGCTGTTAGCAGCAACATTAATTGTGCGTTAATCTGCCTTCGATATGGAAACTGCCAATACTTTTACTTCTTTGATATAACGAGCATGGGCACTGAATGTGTTATCTACAGAGGGAATATGAATTACGGCCTAAATAAAACAGTTTCTGACACAGGAAGGCGATATTATGCCAAGGTATCCACTTTCTGTTGTTCATCACCACTGCCATACAAATTTGATGTAATCTTTTGTCCTCGCTCAAGGTACACCTGGTGTAAGTTCATTTACTTTGAATTGAAGGCACAAGTAAATCTAATGTGTTGCCATAAACGTGAAACATTCAAATCAAAATCATAAAATTATATACTGCGAACTAATTGTATATAACTCCACCACTTTCCAAAGGTATTCCCGGACTGCGGTGGCAATTCCGTTAACCCCAAAGGTAAATATTATGTTTAGTTTTCTAAGATATGAAAAAGTATTACAGCCAAAAACTTAAGACAGATCCATTTTGAATAACGGAAAACTAAAAAAATAGTGGATGGAAAGAGTAGACCTATAATTAGGTTGCTGTACGGATATTAATTTGGATTTGGCGACATGGCTGCTATCTAAAACAAACGATGAATGAAAGAAAGATGTTGTAATTTGGACAGGGTTAGTATTTCAAATATCTGCGATTCTAAGTAAAAGAATTTGTTCAAAGATCATGGGAATAATTCAACTATATTTCTATGTATTCTATGAAAAAAATTATTGCTATAATTTTCAAGGTGTGACAGCGATCAGAGACCCCGATTCCAGCACCGGTAGAGTTCGCTTTATGTGGTGTGAAGATGGCTGGACTGTAATTTACAGACGTACTGGACCTGAGCTGTCATTTAACCGTACTTGGGCAGAGTACCGAGATGGATTTGGAGACGTTTCCGGTGACCACTGGCTTGGAAATGAGATTGTCCACCTTATGACCTACAATAAGACGTACAAACTGAGAATTGAGTTTGAATCCTATAACAACAATTCCTACTGGGTCGAGTTCGATAATTTCTATCTATTCTCAGGAAGTCGCAATTACACTCTGCAGCTGAATGCAAATAGCTTCGCTGGCAACGTATCTCAAGATAGTATTGGTGACCATAACGGCCAGCCGTTTACCACGCACGACAGAGACAATGACAAATGGGGAGGGAACTGCGCAAGTTCGTACCAAGGCGGATGGTGGTTTGGCCGTTGTGGGGGAGCCTCTTTTACGGGAAAGTACCCGGATGATCAACCGAGTTGTTCCGTGCAGCCATATTGTTTTAAGTATGCTGGGGTTACGGGCATAAATTGTGATACTGGTTGTTTGTTGAAAAAAGGGATCATGAAAATCAAGCCAATACATTTTTGACTACAGGGGCATATACATGCGCATATGCTGAGAAAAGAGAGCTCTAGAATCCTGAGAGAGAAGGCGAGAGAGAGCTGGTTGAAATATAAATTGTTAATATTATTTTCTACTGTTTTGTTTCATCATCTGTTTGTGACAATGGTGGATTGATAATGTTTAAAGAGTAAAGATAGAATGGTACTTTCTCATTTTGTAGATTATCAACTACTTTGCACCATATACAGGAACTATCAGTCAAAAAAGAAGCGCAAAAATCTGATGTCCTTAAAATTAGGTTCGTTTATTCTCATTGTTCATCTTGGTGCTGTCAATATGAATTGCTCTTAGCAGGAAGACGAACATTTTCCACTCTTTGTGTGTAACAATTACTTTGCATGCGCAGTTATAACGGTGGTATGTTTGACTACTGAACAAAGAAAATCGGTATTGTTTGTTGAGGTACGAATAAACATTTTGAACTTGCATCCATGAGCTGTGACCGTAATCAAAATTTTTATGTAAACCTTGTAAATATCTGAGGGACGCTAGTGTCGTCTCGACAACATATTTGAAGAAAGAATGCCATCATGACATGGTCATTTGAGTTCTACCTGTAACTGTGAAAATTTAATATACATCCACCAAATGTTGCGGAACGTCACCAAGGTGCATTAGGGTTATGTGCAAGAAACATTTAACTCCATGTTAACCCGATGATTCAGTATGTTCCAAATAAATATTTAAGAAATTTCTCGGTAACAGTCCCGAAGTGAGATATACTCGCGATTTTTGTTTTATAAAAATGTTAAAACATATTGGACCATGGGGGCAATGTACCTGATTACACATGTGGACAGGAGAGATTGAGAGGGGAGGAAAAAGCTGACATGTTTGTTCTGTTAGTTCTGTTGCGTGTCTGCACTCGCCTTGCAAAGCTAATTATATACGTATTTCTATACCATTTTGATAACATAAAACCTATTAGTTGTTCTCAATACAAAGTTACATTAAACATCCTAGGAAAAAGCAGTTTTGAATGTTTGTTTGATTACTTAATAAACAAAGCAAATTTAGTTGTTGAAGATATTGCAAATGCAACATTTATCAATGTTTCTCGTTTTCATGTGAATAACTGTTTGGAACTTGATTCCCTGATCCAGTGGTGTGTAAATCGGTATTTAGTGGAAAGCTGCACGCAAAACAAAGAGTGATAAAATCGACAATGAAAAGGCATTGTCTTTCAGGATATAACTTATGAGGTTCCATTAGTGTTAGTCAAATAAAATAACTATTTCCACATCTAACTTTGCTGTTGTGAGGAATGAACAAACACGCCGTTCTTTTTCATCCTGTCGATTCAGGAAACTGGTTCCATTTTCCAGCCTCGACAATATATTTAGATCTATGACTTATAAAATATTATTCCATTGGGTTTTGACACTTACACAGGACACACATTTCATGAAACATTTTCATGACAAAAGACTTAATATGTTTTGGAGGACATTGCTCCGTTCCGTCGTTCTACGTAAATGTTGAATGCATTTTAAATTGAAATTGAAAACAGCTTGTATTCGAAGGCTTAAAATCTTTACTCCATTCACATTTTTTTCTTTCTTAAATTGGTTTCAAAAATTGAAGATTTAATATTTGAGTTACTTTCGAATCGATTCCTCAATTCTTTGTTTTTAGATTTCCTTACCGGTATCATCTGCGAGTCGACGTCTATGGAAAGCTTGGGCCGGTTTGTTTCGGTTTCCTCCATGGTTGAATCTACTGACGACGAGCTACAACATTATACTGTTAGAAGCAACATCAATTGTGCACTAATCTGCCTTCGATATGGAAACTGCCAATACTTTTACCTCTTGGATTTAACAAGCATGGGCACTGAATGTATTATCTACAGAGGGAATATGAATTACGTCCTAAATAAAACAGTTTCTGACACAGGAAGGCGGTATTATGCCAAGGTATCCACTTTTATTTCTGTTGTTCATCACCACTGTCATACAAATATGATGTTACCTTCATCCTTGCTCAAGGTAAATTTGGTGTAAGTTTATTTACTTTGAACTGAATGCACAAGTAAATTTGTTGCTATAAACGTGAAGCATTCAAATCAAATTCAGAAAATTATCTACTTGTACTAATTTTTTATTACTCCACCACTTCCCAAAGGTGTTCCCGGGCTGCGATGGCAATTCTGTTAACCCCAAAGGTAAATATATATTTAGTTTTCTTTCATAAAAAAGTATTACTAGTCATAAAAACTTCAGATAGATCCATTTTGAGTGACGGAAACCTAAGAAACCCGTTGCTGGAAAGAGGTTAATTTGTTTTCTATACGGGGAAGTAGTTCATTATATCGGGATTAGATGATTTGGGTGCTACCGAAAACATATGATAAATGAAAGAAACATGTTAGGTCATTTGGACATTCTAATAACTAGGTGTTATGCAGTGATCGTGGAAAATAATTCAGCAATATTTGAATGAATGCTGAACAAATTCATTGCGATTAATTTCAAGGTGTGACAGCGATCAGAGACCCTGATTCCAGCACCGGTAGAGTTCGCTTTATGTGGTGTGAAGATGGCTGGACTGTAATTTACAGACGTACTGGACCTGAGCTGTCATTTAATCGTACTTGGGCAGAGTACCAAGATGGATTTGGAGACATTTCCGGTGACCACTGGCTTGGAAATGAGATTGTCCACCTTATGACCTACAATAAGACGTACAAACTGAGAATTGAGTTCGAATCCTATAACAACAATTCCTACTGGGTCGAGTTCGATAATTTCTACCTTTTCTCAGGAAGTGACAATTACACTCTGCAGCTGGATACAAATAGCTTCGTTGGCAACGTGTCTCAAGATAGTATTGGTGACCATAACGGCCAGCCGTTTACCACGCACGACAGAGACAATGACAATTGGGGAGAGAACTGCGCAAGCACATACCAAGGCGGATGGTGGTTTGACCGTTGTGGATTAGCCTCTTTTACGGGAATGCACCCGGATCACCCAGGATGTTCCTTCCCAGCACATTGCTTTAAATATGCTGGGGTTACAGGGATAAATTGTGATACTGGCTGTTTGTTGAAAAAAGGAATCATGAAAATCAAGCCAATACATTTTTGACTACAGGAGTACTGGAATATACACATGTTGAGCTCTAGAGAGAGAGAGGGAGAGAGCTGATTGAAGTGTGTATTATTATTATTATTATTATTATTATTATTATTATTATTTGCTGCATCATCTTGAACTCTGTAGCAATAAAGAAATGATAACGTTTTATTAATAACCAGTACATTATTGTTGCGTGCGGCTGTCTTTGTCTGAACAATTTTGGCTGTATTGGTGTGTGCTTTTAGGCTTAACAAAATGGACGAGATGGTTAACTCTGTAAACAGTGTGCTTAGACGGAATTTGTTTTTAATTTGTTTTTAAACATATGGTATTAAGGTGTTTTTTGAGGGGGTGGAGGGAGCTCAAATAAAAACAACAGCTTTTATTTTTTTCTTGGGGTTAATTATACATTTCTCCCATTTTCCAAGTTGATATCCATTGCATATTTTCATTTGAAGATAAAAAAGAAGTGCGAAGAAAATGTCTTCAAAATAAGGACTGATCATGGTCCGTAACCAAGTTACCAATTTTGTCTGGCCTTAGTTAATAAAGGAGATTTCAATATGAATTATTCTCTGCTAAAAGACGCCCATTATACACCCTTTGTGTTTAACGGTTACATGTTTCGCCCAGTCATGTCAGTTTTATCTTTGTTCACTTAACAAAGCAATAAAATCTATCAAATTCAAATGTGACATTCATCTGTATTGATTGTTTTGGTATGAATAAATATTTGGAATCTGACGCTATGAGCTGTGTCGTATTATAAATCGGTCTATAGCGAAGACTTATGCGCAGAATAAAGCTGTGTCAATACATGTGATGGCCACAATGGATCTTAAAGAATGAACCATTTTGTTCTAAAAAGTTAGGCAAAAACAAAATCTATATAACTTCGTTGTTGCAATTATAAAAATCGGTATAAATATATTAAACTATGTTCTTGGCTTGGCTTTCTGAGTTTGTGTACTTCTCTTTCGCCCAAAAAGCGTATAGTTCTTCGATCCCAAGCACAACATAATTAATGACAGCTGAATTTACATTTTGCATGTGGATTACCTTTTTTTCATCGGAAATAAAGAGCTGACCAATGTTAGACGATGTGAAGAATTTGGGGGCTGACTTTTTTAATTATCTTTGAATAGTCTGGACCGTTTTTATGCCCAAACCGGGAGCCCAGAATACTTATTGCGATCATCGATCTCATTTAAAGCAAAAAGGTATGAAATAAAAAAGAAAATATACGAAAAGCAAAGGGACAGGCAGAACTCTAGAATGACATTCAAGGAACTTGTATGGAAGGAAAAGAAACGGAACATCTGTTGAACTCGTTTACAAGGCTGTGACATTTAGCCTGTTGTGTACCCCAGTTGAGCTGCAATACTCACTGCAGCAATATAAAGGAGAACAAAATACGCTGCCCACACTAGTATGGCAGTAAAGGTGAAACGACACACACACAGAGAGAGAGAGAGAGAAAGGATAATGAAATGTTGACGTATCGTTGATGAAACAAAAAATCCCTGATATCAGCATTAACGTCGAACTTTGAGGAAAATACATAATCGGATAGTTTGCACATCATATATATCACGTCGTTTGCGCAGCATAGACACACTATCATCATCAATGCACTTTCGATCAAAAATATGATACAAAAAAGGCTGCACAAACACAAGGACCCCATTTTACAGCCTCACCGGAGCCTCGGTTTGAAGTTGTGGCATGATCTAAGCTGTCTGGGTGCCGATTACCTACAAGTATTTATGCTATTATTTAGCCACATTTTCAGACATGATGTTTATTTCTAATCGGTCAATATTATCCTTTAATATACTTCCTGTGCTTGTCGCTATTATATGGGAATCAAACACATCAGGTAAGCACAAAGCTCGTATTTACATTTTTCGTTTTAAGTGGGGGTAGATTGTATACGTTTCAAGTGCAACCCAGAGGAGCGCCTAGTGAAGATTAAGGACACCCCGCAGAAATTTTACATAATGCTATAACCAAATCTGCTGTCACGTTTTTTACAATATATTGTTAAACATGGTAAATAATCCATAATTCTTTACTTTGTGACAGGTTTTTTAAAAAGAGCCATTCCAAAGCCACTTTTTGTTGTGCACATTTCAATTCGTCACCTGACTCGCTTACTTAGTCACCAAATTATATAAAAATCACCATTGTCGGACGAAGAAATCAAGCTCCCTGGTGTTTATAAATAAATAAATGCAATAAGTAGCCTGATTTTCCATAAATGAGCCAGTGAAGGCAATTTGCCGAGCGGGTAAGATTTCTTATACCTCTGTACTATTCTAGGTGCCTCCAACTACTGCAAGAACGGCCGCACCCGCCCAGAAGGTTCTGTATATAAGTGTATGTGTTTCAAAGGCTGGAGCGGAGAATGGTGTGATCAGAGTAAGTTACATTGTTTGATTATACTGAGTACAAAATATTACAGATTTTCTTTTTTTTTTTATTTGGAAACCGATTTTAATATATCAGGAAACAGACCATAGAATCATAACTACATGTACGTAACGTATATGGATGATATCATGTCCATTTGTATTTTTCACACCTATGCATTGCAAAAAGCATTGTCACCTTCTTTAACCCCCCCCCCCCCACACACACACACTCTCTCTCTCTGTGTGTGTGTGTGTGTGTGTGTGTGTAATCTGTGTAGGTTATTTGTTGATCATAAACAAATTGTCCATTGAAAACGATACGAAACTACTGCAACCGTATTTTAAACTTATAGCCTGATCCTCTTACTTAATTGGTATTTTAATGGTTATATCTAATTTAATATTTTATTTATAATAAATATATTCAAAATATTAGTACTATAATTGTTCTAAATTAAATAAATATGAGAATGGCCCACGGGTCAAACAAAACAAATCGTTTGCTGTGCAAAAAAAAAGAACTGTGGAAGTAGAACTGTATATGACTTTGAAGGGGTTTACGTGCTGTTATAAACACTTCGTATATACATATATTTATAATCCAGACGCCCTCAGTCACTCGCCACTTCTTTTCCACTCGTTGCATATATAAACAGCACTGGAGAAATACCATGTTATCAGACGAAGTTGCCGTTGAGAATTTGGCATTTACTTCTTTACTATTATTACTTCAGCAAAGCATTGCTAGGTTAACTCAGGCCGACCGTTAAAACCGCTCTACTTAACGTACTGTAGAAGAGTTTCTGTTTTCTGCGAAGTTAATGAAATGTTTACACCAGACTTTTGGTGAGTGAATCATTTCCAGATTATCCTGAATATTTAATATATTCGTATTACCAAACTGAAAAGACAAAAGTCGATTTATAAATATTTTGTTAAGGAACATATATTTTCATTAATTTCCCATTAAAATTCAACAGCGACCCGAAGGAAAACGCTGTTCAACTGCATGATGACCACATTACAAACAGTGGTGGATTTAGAGGGGGGGTCATGGGGGTCCTGACCCCCCTTCGGTTTCTGAAAGAAACCCACACTAATATTCCCCTTTTGGAATAAGAATTTTGACTAGCTGATTTCTAGTACTAAACCGTAACAGATGGCACCGTTTGCCCTGTAAAATACCCAATTTTTTCGGGTCCCTTAAACGGGCCCGGCACTTTATGCCAATGGGGGAGGGGGTCGGCTTTGCATCTGCGGACCCCCCTCCCCCTTAAAATAATCCTGGATCCTCCCCTAATAAACATGAGCTTTCTTTTACAGAGCTTTCCAATTGACGTCTGTATCACACGTATTTACTCTCTATTGCAGGGGTTCCCAATTGATGTCTCCTCTATGTACTCTCTGATTTTAGATTATAGTATAAATCCGGCTAATTTTATTTGCTGAGGTTATCAGACTATAAACTCAATTTTTACTATACCACAGTTATGTGATCTTTTTTACAGAGCTTGCCAACTGGTGTCCTCAGCCACTTGTAGAAAATGGAAACATCAGGTACTGTCGTGGTGAGGACTTCTCTGTAGAAACCACATGTCAGTTTGGGTGTAAAGAGGGATTCGAGTTCTCCCAGGACGGTCCACCCCACGTGGCCGCCACGTGCCAGGCTAACCAGGAATGGACCTATCTACCTCACTGTGACAGTAAGGACAAACATTTGTTCAGAAGATCTTATTATTTTGGCAGAATGTGTTCGTTAGGAGTATTTTCGAGTGATTAAAACATTTAGACTTCTATTTTGCTTTAAAGAATTAAATACCGGAGTGTAATATTGCTAAGGGGTACATCTTCTGCTAAAAACAGATTTTGTGATAAGCAATCTGGTTGCCAATAATTTGTCATGTTGCTAGCGTTTTTGTTCAGCTCGAGGAACTCAGAACTGTGCCAACGTTTTATTCTACCTGACGTATACAAGCAGACAGCTAGCACATGGTGTTGAATACTACGCAATCACTCAAATAAAATTCTGTGCTCAAATACAGATAAATTATCCTATCTGCAAAGTGCATATTTTATTTGCCTTGGCTTTTCTCTAAAACCCTTAAATTTCACCTTAAAGGACACTGATGTCATTGCAATGACGGTAGAAACAATTTACACAGAAAGTCAGAGAGAAAAGTATATACATGGACATATATATGCACCGTACAAAGAAATATTGTTCCAATGCAGGGTTAGATATAACGTTTCTTGTCAGACGATATACATGTATACAGAAGGCAAAGCAGCTTGAAGTTGAGGTCACAAAACAGAGGCTTATTAACCTTTTCCTGCGTGTGACTAAGTCATCCGAGCTGATCGTTATGTTGTTTACGCATCACCACAGGGTCCGTAAAAATTAATGTTCAATATATTACTTTTGAAATTAAACATTCCCATAAAAATGTTAATCAATCTGTTCTTGCAATTAAATTCGGAAATATCACTTTCATTGGATTACATTGGTAAATACCATAGAAAGTGTCAGTTCTCTTTGATAACGACAGAAATATTGCTCGGTGAGCTAATTTTTGGGTAACGCTGTTGGTTATTTTGGTTTACTTTCCTTTCCATCTGTTTGCTGGCAAAACTTCTGCTTGAAAAAACTCCAAAGCATAGTTATCGAGTAGCAAGCTTGTTTTATATGCATTACAGCGGTTAAACGAACCTGAAGTTTAATTGATATAGACAGCTAATGGCGAATCCAGAAAAAGGTTTTCTGAGGATAAAAGCAAGACAGAAAAGCATATTATGCGCATATAAAAGTTGCATGAAGTCCGACGTTACTTGTAGGTTTTGCCAATTCAATGTGACATTTCAAGACGTTCAGTACAACTCTTTATTAGACATATAAAATAAGTTGATTCAGAAAAAATAGCAAGCATTTACAAAGTGTTGACCTCATGGATTCAAATGTTCAGTCACGGTTTGAAGAGTTGCGAGTGCTCTCGTTCGTGCTGAGTTTTAATAGTATGTTGATTGAATTACGCCATGCAGAAGAACTGCTTTTTAAACTAGGCGTGAGCTAAACTTGACGTGATAAAACAGAAATGAGAAGTATTCTTTTGGTATACTATATAACATGATCACCTTATTGGCATGGCAACTAATACAGTGTATTAAAGAAATGGGGTACGGCAGTTCACGAAACACATGGAATAAATCTCATTTCCAGTGTTTGTTAATTGAAAACCGGGTCTTGGGTGCGAATGATTACACAGAACTTAGAAATATATGGATGGATAATAGTGAACATGATTTATATTCATGATTTCATGCAATTTGTTCAGTGATTTCATGCAATTTGTTCAGCGCATGGTATTTCTTGACAAATGCAAATGAAGCGTGTCTTGTTCTCCACTTTTCAGAGCAGGACATCTGGTGTCAGTCTCCAGATATCATGAATGGGAAGACACACTGCAGCGAGGATCACAAGATCTTCAGCACCTGTACATTTACATGTGAGCCGGGCTATCACGCCGTGGGTCCTGCCAAATCCACGTGTACTCAGCACCGCAGATGGGATCCCATGCCGCCTACGTGTAAAAGTGAGTTGGCTGTCGAAGTATGTATATAAAATAACGTATATGCATTTGGCAAGCAAAGTTTTATATGTGAGTTCCACCCCCTTGCCTCCCTTTCATTTGCGTGGGAAATGTCTGGTTTTAAAAGTACAACAGGCACAATGATTGAAGTCTTATCAAACGCAATGGCAAATCTAATACGAGAAGCTTCATTTTTTCTTAAAAAATTAAGAATTAATCTTCAAGCTAGAAGCAGCACGGGACTTATACGTAGATGTGTCTGGTAGGGGAGACCGGAGCTAGTTGGCTCAGTTAGACACTTTTGGCCTTGTAGAGCCAACTAGGAATGAGTTAGAGTAACAAAACCGGTTTCAAAGTAAGCCCCATGAACTAGGCTACGTATGCAACGTCATTATTTTTCAAATATAATGCCAGATGGCTCACAATTTGACAAAAAACGCAGTTGACGTCAGTTGACGCCACGGGGCAAGTTGGCCCCAGGGTCGGGGCAAGTTGGCCCCCCTATACGAAAATGAAGTATATATCCCATGTAAACGCCTTGAAATACATTTTTATTCATTTTTAACTTATCAAATTGGTTTTTGAGAGTCTTTGATGAATAAATAGTTCAAATGAGGCAGTTTTAGTGAGGTTTCCTTACGTCACGTTGTGTAGGAGGGGGGGTATGTGTTGCAAGAACCAAAATATTTATCAATAAAATTTGTTTTGTTTTAATTAAGAATAAATTAATAATGCTATAAAGCAGGGTTTTAATGAATGAAAACGAATAATAAATGTTCTTTTTAAAAGAAAGTAACAAATTCAGTTTTAAACCATTGAGTTTGTTTCAACAATGGTCTCTAGCTAGGGAGGGGTGGAAAATCCCCTTGGGGCCACATATAACACTATAAATACAAAGGGAATCCCATTACAATGAATTAAGGCAAAATAAATGTTTTTCTAAGGAAATTCCAATGGATTTACTTTTTAATACATACAATCAACAGAACATTTCTAATATAAATTTTTGAAAAGACACCAGAGAGCAAATTAAATAAAATCAATCAGACGGTAAACACCGGCAAGCTTTGTCAATTTCACCAACTTGTTTATTTCAAACAGCGTTGCTCGCAAAGGTTTGTGGGTAATATGAGGGTCCAACTTGCCCCGAGTCAATGGGGCCAACTAGCCCCGTGTGCACATTATTTATTTTAAAGGATGGCAGCCATTTATGGTGCTAGAATGAGCAACGATGATACATCTCTGTGAAACTTGAAACGATGTGCTTCAGTTTGATGCCCTAAACATATATTATATTCGATCAAAAACCTATGAAAATAGATTTTTAAATCTCGTAAACAAAATTACTTTTAGGTGCAAAAATCGTTTATTTCGACTCACCGCTTAAGTAAAACTTTTTGACGTCCGACACTTCCTTAGCATTGTAGGCTAAGGTCACTTTACGAAAGTATGTGGCCAATCTTTTTACCTCGTGGTTACTTTTTTATAAATTGACGGGGGGCCAACTTACCCCGGGGTCCAACTAGCCCCGGTCTCCCCTACATTTAGTCCGTTTTATGCTAATGAAATTATTTCTAAATGTGAATGAAATATGAGCTTGCAGATACATGTATGTGCATATTTTTGTATTCCTAACGTACATGTAGGCCTGTACATGTATTGTTCGAACTGATACTGCATTTTTCTTCAGAAAATACCTGCCTGAAATGCACATACGTGGAGGCCTACGCGAACCAGGCAGTGCTACCAGGGGTTAAGGTGGACAGTGACCAACGCTCACTGACAGATGCCAAATGCAGGGACGGTGTGACGCTCTCGACGGTGGAGTGTCTTGGGTCCTGCTTCACTGCTGACGCCCAGTGGACAATAAAGGATACAGCGGTAAGTTCAACATGAGATGTAAAACCTATACCCGCCCTCCCTGGATATGTTAATCGCTCTCTTTCAGAACTTTTTGCTGCATCCTTTTATGCTGATACTATCGGCCCATTGCATGAAAAAAGCGTAAAAAAACATAAGCCAAATCAAAAATGGTAGAATATACAAATTGGTCAAAAAGGTTGTCCCACCCCTTATTCCATGTGCTTTCATTTACAAATGATCACCTCACATGTGTATCATTTATGAGCTTGTGTCATTCGTGCATTAATGTTGCATTTCTTCTTGGTTTCAGGGTGACAAAGATTTTGTAACAGACGTCGTAGAAAGAGGATGTTCTCCTTCCAAATCATCTGCTTCGTATTCCTCTGACGTTACCGGATACGCAAAGGACATTGGGAAATTACAGCATTCTAAATATGGTTCAACCGTCAACGGTAGAGTTTATTTCTGCTTCGGCGACAAATGTAATACAGAGCAAGCTGCAAGCGGCGCTGCAGCAGTACCTAACTCTTTCGGGCATATGTCCATTTGGTTGATGACTGGGGCAATTATAATAGCAGTTTATTCTATGATGCTCTGTTAGCGTTTGGATTCACCATGGGCACTTATTCTATGCACTTACATGTAGGTTTATCTTAGGCTAATATGTGCTGGGACGGTAATAAGTACATTGCAATGGTGTATAAATTCTACAACACGACTTTTCCCAGCTTACAAATCGCACGGAGAATCCCTGATACTCCTGAGTATATCTCATGTTTTCATTTAACCTGTAACGAGGCGTTATGAAAAAAACCGTTCATTTATATAAGTTGTAAATTTACGCGTAGTGGTGGGCTTCTCCATTTTTCTTGGTTAAAAACGTAGACTAACGCAGGTACGTATTCAACATTTTATGATAACTAAAAGATATTAAAATCAAAAAAGGTCTCACTGGAGTTACTGACACCAGGTCACGCTGTTAACCATTTAGACTTGTACAGAATTACCAGTGTGTAAGGATTTTTTCAGTAAATCAACAATCATTTCATTTTGGTGGCTTTATAATTTGGTTTTTGAGAAGCGAGATTTTCCTCCTTCCTTTCAACCTTCAGTTATTGTTATTCGCAACTTGGTATCGAGCCTTTCTAAAACTAGCTAAATGCATGTATGTGTATGTATAAATAGCTAAGAGACAATTGCATTTTATAGCTCAATTAAGTTTTGTACGCTTCAATAACCCCGTCCGATGGGGATCATGACTTTGGAATAAAATACAAACTAAATAATCTGAGGAACTGCATTCATTCACGTGTTCTTAACAAATAATTTTGAATATCGATTAAGGAGACGTCAATAATCAAAACTGTGATAGTAAATAATATACATTGTACTCTTGGTTTCTTCTGGCGCAACTTTCGTGTATTTGTATATTGCTTCGGAGCACATCTGCCACAATCCATCAGTTTATAAAACATGGTGTTTAATATAACGTTCATTCGGAAGATGACTACAGCAAAAATAAGCACTGCTAGGCTAGGGAAAGGTAGTTAGCCGGTCGCATGAAAGCAACTTTACCCAAATATTAATAACAAGCTTGTTATGTTTAATGTCGTTTTAATGCGACCTACTAACTACCAGGTAGTTAGTTATACACATCCACGTATAAGTCCCATGCTGCTTCTAGCTTGAAGATTAATTCTTAATGTTTAAAAAAAATGAAGCTTCTCGTATTAGATTTGCCATTGCGTTTGATAAGACTTCAATCATTGTGCCTGTTGTACTTTTCAACCAGACATTCCCCCGCAAAGTACAGGGAGACATTGATAATTCCTACATTTTAGGCAAATGCTTAGGAGGGGGGATGACTTTTTGCCAAATGTTATGACTACTATTTGTGAAGCAAAAATCTAAATTACGCAATCAGAAATCGAAGGTAAATTGAATTTACTTTCACGCCATAAACAAAACAGAAGCCATCAGAAATCGAAAGTTAATGGATTTTATTTTCGCACTCCGTAATACCATTATGTCTGAACACCCGTGCCCTGGGTCAAAATCGGTTAAACTAATTAAAGGAATGAAAAAATCGTATTGATTACTTATATACACCTCTAATTGGTGATTATGAACGGAACTTCCGTCAATTTATCGGACAGCTATTATGTTTTAAATGCCTTCTGAAGGTTTCCACAACGGTTGCACCGGTAATTTTGTTTTACCCTAACACGAAGGGACTTCTATAAGAAATCAAAGTGATCTTTGAAATTTTAAGTAACAGCGTTTGGAGTGCAAAATTACTGCATAGTGGCCTAAATATGTTTACAGAAAGATGACCCTCGATCTTTACCAGACTTAATAATAGTAAAAGTCAATTGGAGTCTTAATGATACACCGGTATAATTAGTAACAGTGAATGCACTACATTGCTTGTTAGCAAACACATGTAGAACATAAGAAAAAGTTCAAATCATAAAGAAATTATGGAACTTCTATTATGCACAGAAGATGAGATTATACTGACGAAGCACCGTTTGTACTCCCACTTGTTGATGTCATCACGAGAAAACAATAAATCGATAAGACAAAGTAAACTACATACTGAGCTACTCGGTACACAAGAAGTCTACGCAAGGATCATATTATGTTGATAAACGATCTGTTAAAATGCATAGGTGAGATAATTTATTAGAATAGAAACAGCCTCACTATCAGTCAATAACAAAGAGATAAGATAACTGTGCATTAAACACACTTTTACCCCTTATATAATAAAAAATCAAGGACAAAACATGCGTCTTGCTTATTGGCATCACTTATTTCATGGACAAATTTGAAAAAATTTTAACGACGCAAAACATCTACAATCTTTTCAGAACAAACAAACCAAAAAAAAAGATGTGCACACATTGTATGTTCATATCACATGTAATCAGCATAAATATAATGTTCATATTATTTCATATATACTGCCGCTTTTTGTAATACTTAATTTTCGCCTCCACCAACCATATTCCATATTGTTCTAAAATGCATCTTACCTATAAACCAATTACCTTTGTTACTTTAACCAATCAAAATTCCCTATGATAAATTATTAGTACCTTGTTGGTAAAAGCTAGGAACTACATGTACTTTTTGGAATGCAATTGTTTAATAATTTGCAAAAGGTTACGGAAAACTAAAATTTCAGTATTATATGTTTACTTTTTAATCAGATAGACTGTTATATACAGTATGTGATGGTGATTCCAAACAACACCTCATCAAATGTCTATTTGAAATGGATTATTGTATGATATAATAAATACAAACGTGCATGTTTGGTAAAAATAAGATTTTCAGTCAAAAAGTTAAATGCTTCATAAAACATCAAAAGTTCAACGGAACGTAATAAACACACTTGCTTGCAGCTTGAGCCCATTGATTATTCTTACGAGTTTTGCAAATTCACGTCTTGTAACAAGGTTGCTATCCACTGGAGGATTGCCTAATATCGTAAAGAAACTGGGTGCCATTTGCTTAATGATGCACTGGCGTCCGATTGAGTGCAGAAATTAGCACGTGTATCTCCCTATGGTACAAGTTAAGAGGGAATAAACAGTTAAAAATAGGAGCACATCGCAAAAAAAGTCCTTGACTTCCACTGCAAAGTGAAAAACGCATCAATAATACTGCTCGTGGTTAACCATCCAACCTACTCTCTCGTGCAATCAAACACGTAACGCTAAAGCTATAAAACCAATCGTGTTCGCACTGTGCAATTATGTTTGACAAGCTCTTCAAAGCTGTATCCTCATTATCATGCTTTAACGTTACTTATCCAAAGTTACTCATCCATAGTAATATTATGTACGACTATGCACTTGAAGTTACAACTTCCAGTAAAATTGCAATCGCATCCACATTAAAATTAACTCAAACCTTTGTCATACTTTGCTTATATTAAAATTGATAAATAATTCATTGACTTCTTTATTTCTTAAATTTATCCGTCATCTCGAAACGTACGGGTGGTTAACGGCCCACCCAATGATGCAATAGTTAACCGTACAGGAGACAGTGCTATGCAGAATAGAAATACAATTTGTCTCCAAATTTCATCAAATGGCCCGCTATCCAGGTACTGTATGACAAACCACAGTGCAACAAAAGTCGCACATATTAACGTCCAAAAGTGTGTCGTCCTATGACTATTCAAGGCAAAGGCGCCATTGCATAATTCGGTATTGCAAAAGCATAGGTGGCCGTAACCAGGACGAGATTCCCCCATGCATACCAGGGCCGCGGGGAAAGTGATGTCCAGATCGTTATAACAGCTGCGGACTACGTGCGTGAAATCTTGGTCTGAAAGGGAAAAGAACAGACGTTGGATATCTAGAAATAGGCGAAAGTAATTATTAGAACGGTTTAATACGGACATGAGGCTAAAAGGCCTCAAACTGTAGCTCAAACATTTCTCGGCGTACTAAGTAAAGTAGAAAATCAGACAGTATGAAAAATTATTGAAATTAAGTTAGCATTTTCACTTCGAATACATGGTGGCAAAGCAATAACTTCGATCTCAGGAATATAATACATGTACATACATTTACATAGGCCTATATGGACTAAAATTCTCAAATTAGATAAATAATTTCATTTCAAACATGGAGCATCGTCACCACCCAGTTCAGTTTACCTGCTTTTGGCTTTATGACCCACTTGACGCAGGCTCCCTTACAGGGCACCTTCCGGACCGTGTTGTGGGAGAGGTTGAAGGGGTCTTCACAGTACTCCTCCCCCTTGGTCATAGTAGAGCACTGGTAACACGGAATTACGTCGACTGGAAATATTTAAAAACCCAGGGTCCATACAGATATATTAAAAAAGTAATGAGGTTAAACAGTGATCTTGCTTGAGATATTAAGATATGAAATTAATATTTAGAATCTAGGATAAACCTGTATTCGTCCACTGAAGTAATGTTGCCTATGAGTCTAAAAAAGGCAATTCCATTTCAAATTTCTCCAAAACTAGGCCCAAAATTTAGTTTGGACTACTACTAGTTTGCCTAACGTCAGAGTACTTGAGTGAATTTTTTAGTTTTAAAGTCAAATGCCACTTTCAGTTTAATCTGTGTTATAAAACGCCCCAGGTGCACTTGTTCATCCAATATTGCCAATATCCAGTATATACATGTAGCAAAGATTACGTCAACGTGAAGCGTCATCTAAAGCAGCAGCTTCTCCAGGGGAAGCAATACACATATGGACTTAAACAGTCTTTTCAGAGTGACAAACGTAACCCATTTACATACATGTATTTGTGCTTTAGTCGGGTTTAAGAGCTGTGGTTTTCACTTCCACTGCTGCTTAACTTGGGCAACTAAATGGCAATTATTAATTGCAACTTATTAAAACTTTTCACTTATGCTATATATATTGTGACTGAATCACTGGACAACTCTTTGAAAACCCCAATATGAGGGGGTTTAAAAATAACAACATGGACATATGTACACAACTGCAAATTTCTTTGCAGAGCAGGAACATGCCCCTTTCTCATAGAAAATGAAACTGTGCATGCTGGTGTACTTAAATCTGGATGGATAAAATTCGCCTGGTATTAATTATGCAAAAGTAATATCCGATTTTAATCCCCAACAACATCAAATATTACCATTCGGTTTATTAATATTATTTGTAATTTTCCTTTTATCACGAAATCTTTCGTTTAATGTCAACCAAGATTTCTGTCTGCAATATACAATAAGCCCTTTGATCAGTAAGACGTATTTGCTTTTCAGTTTAAAAAGAGCATATGACTTGACGAGGTGGATTTTTCAAGTAACATCTACAAGTCGGTTCGGCATCATGTTTTTATGAATGTGTCAGAACGTGTTTGACTTTCATTAGAAATTGATTTCCTACTTTAAGCTGTTTACACGTTATTATTGTTACATTATTACTCGTTCACAATGTAACAACAGTGTTCGTGGCAAGCACCATAAAGAATTCTGGGTTCAACGCGACAATTATACAGACAAAAACGATTGGGGATTCTTCAGACGTGTTACCGGGTTCAGCATAAATGTATCTCATGAAACAATAGTACGAAAAAAGTCAAATAAAGATTTTTGCCGCGCTTTAAATCCAGCCGCCATCGTGTATTCTGAGTATAAATTATGTTCTGTGGTTTAAAAAAAACTGCAATGTGGATTTTCTGTGATGTACATACTGCTTATTTACCCTGCAGTTTGCTCTAATGACCTTGGCAATGACCTCAACTTACCACATTTGTCGCATTCTTCGTCACTAGCGCAGATAGCCAGGTGTAAGAGAAAAACTGAAATGATAAAAAATGGCATTGAATAATTTCCTTTTGCAGAAATTGAGTCAATCGCTCACTGGTACGTTTAAAACGTGAAGTAAATAATTGAGAATCCACCTAAACGTTATTATTGTTTTGCTGTATAGAATTGGAAAACGATTTGAATCTATATTTCTATTTTTTCACTCACCGGCGATAAATTTAGTAATCATTGTTTGTTATTACAGCTTTTTTCTTTTTTTCATAAATGCGGAGTAAATAATCGATCTGTACCTGTGCTACTTTAGGAGCGTAAGTGCGCATTAACCATCTAAATATCGATACCTTGATTTTGTTCATAAAATATATATTCATCACCGGCTGAGTCCTCTTTTTTCCCAACCATA
This sequence comes from Lingula anatina, assembly GCF_051362555.1. Taxonomy (NCBI): domain Eukaryota; kingdom Metazoa; phylum Brachiopoda; class Lingulata; order Lingulida; family Lingulidae; genus Lingula; species Lingula anatina. The sequence goes on along the minus strand of NC_141773.1, from coordinate 16,838,699 downwards.
CCCAAAGGTCGAATAAAATTAGGGAGAAATAATATCAACGATAATTAACATTTTTGGTGCGGTAGGTCCACCAATAAGAAATTTCAAATGAAACATGCCCTCATTCAAAGTAACTTTCTCCAAAAACAGGAAATATTTGCCAATAGTGTACGTTCAAAACCAGAGTCATATAGAACAACGGTGTCTAAGACACTCTTGAGGAAAATCAATCTTCGGCCAGAAAATCTTGCGCAAATAATGTTAATTCAATCAAACTTGGTCTCGGTGGGCCAACTAGCCGCACTAGGCCCAGGCTGTCATCGCGCAGTCGATACATCGTCTCAGCCCCAGCCGCGCGGCCGTGGCTGGTACCCGGTGATAAAGAAACTGATGGGTTACGTGATTATTGAATTGTTATTTAAGATACAGTTAGTACCGGGGTACATGCATATTGGTTGCTTTTCTATTAAGTTTGTGAAGACCACTGCACTCTCAATTTCAATTGCTAGATTATGTGACGCAGCAGCAGTCCTTGTGAAGAGTTATAACGCACATGTAGGTCTGTTTATTTGTGCCGTGTGTGTCATCAAGGCGGGAAGCGACACAGTATCATAATCGGAAGTGAAATATTTTAAGTTCTACGCATCCTTCTTGTATTCGAGTTTTGAAATAAAACATCAGAGACCATTTTTCATCGATTGGTAGCCCATAATGTCTATAAATTCTTCCGAAGGGACAAAGAGTTGTGTTTTTTACTAACGACTTACGAAAACTGTGCACATTAAGTGTAGTCAGCGGTCTTCAATATTTATTATTTTTAGTTTTTTCCAAGAAAATTATTAAAATAAAGTACACTCGCAATTATGGAATTGGTTTGAAACGATACCTAATAGACTATAACGTTTGATTAGTCGGAAAAGACACGTCTGGTATGAATCTTTCCGCCAGCGAGGGTAGTGGTCTAATAAACCCAACGGAAAAAGAGTGGTTTGCCTGGGCCCCATAACTCGAAAGCATCGCGTATTGCGAATAGCGATATCACATAGAGACTACGATGTATTACATGGGACGAGCATGGGCGAGTTATTGAATCGAGACGCGATACTTTTGAGTTACGAAGCCCAGGACAGCGGTCAAAGTATGGGTATGAGCGGGCTTTAGTTAAATTCGGCACGTAATTTGGTCGAATGGCTTATTCGAAAATTTCAAAAGCTTCAGTTGTACTAGTATAATGGTATAATACTGATTTAACGATGATGACCTATTAAGCATTTAGTCTAACATTTCCCCTCTGTAAGCTATATACTACATGGTCCTGTCAAAGCAGATTTATTCCAAATTATAACACTGCGTTAATTGAGTGAGCAAACACGTACATGTAAATGCTTTTTAGGGAGTTATCCATTGTAAATATTTAGCATTCGTATGTAAAGTTGGTTTCGTTAGCAGTTTGTTTATTATTATTATTATTATTATTATTATTATTATTATTATTGGTGGTGGTGGTGGTGGTATTGTGTTGTTGTTGTCATTTCGAAACATCCAGATCTGACATCCTATCTATCCTTATATATTCCGAATGATTCAGTGAACTTTGCGCTATTGTTATTGCTCAGTTGCACTGCATTGTTTTTACAATTTCCTGCTTTATAATAAATAGGGCAAATATGAATAATCTAAAGGCAAGAGTGTCAAGGTACTAACACGGTCAATAACACGGATTATCAACATTATTACTGGCCAGTCAGGCAAAACGTGAATATTACTTGACCACCCAATTTACTTAATAATTCAAAACATCAGACACTGGTCAAATTTGTATGCCAATAGGACAACATCAGATATAATGACATTTGTTTTCAATTTTGAGACTGGCAGAAGTTTCTAAGCATTCAATTTATGGCGCAATCCCTTTGTCAAAATTGTTAATTTCCCCCGAAAGAATTTACTTCCATTATTTTAAAATGATTTTTGAGCGTGTTTTTCTTCCCCTTAGTCAACGGATGTTTCAAGTCTGTGGTACAACGCATTAGTCATTAATTCGTGATTTTCTACTCTAACGTGTTTTCTTTTACTCCATTTAAGTCATTGGTACAACACAGTCATTTATTCGTGATTGTCTACTATAACCTGTTTCTTTTTAATTATTATTTGCTGTCTCCACTTCAATATACCCCATTTAGGAAAGTTTTGATATTCACTTTTTTTCAATTTGAAGAAGACTTCCCAATGTATCCTCCCATGAAAGGTTTGTTGATAATTTTCAATACATACATGCATCAATACAAGCTCCGGAGTGCTCAGTGATATGTTATCGTTACATATCACAATACAGCATCAATGGCTTTTATTCCAAATACCAGACCACGTCGCATCTATCTTTGAGTGTGATTAATGATGCATACAAGGCTGGTGTGAGTGAGATATGTGAAGTCATCGATTCAGTGAGATCACTGACAGCATGGGTATTTCACAAATTAGTAAATGACAGTCAACAATTTCCATGCTGGGTCAAAATATGTGTGAGCGAGAGAGAGAGGGAGAGAGAAGGGAGAGAGAGAGAGGGGGAGATGGACAGAGCAATTAAGCATAAAAAATAGCAAAGCTGACATCAAGTAATTGTTTGGACTGTGTCAAATTATAGCTTAACATGAGAGAGAGAGAGAGAGAGAGAGAGAGAGAGAGAGAGAGAGAGAGAGAGAGAGCCCTACCGTACAAAGACAGCAAATAGCGCATCTTCCTTATACTGCATACTCCGTGCAACAAATCTACAGAGATTGTCAATTTGAATCGTCAAAGTCACAATTTAAACATTAAAATTCACTAAATCCATGCACACAGGGTAAATCCAACGTTAACCACCTGCTGCTACCCAGTCAACAAATTGCAGGTAGAATCTCTATTAAAATATCTGATCAGATTTCAAAGATTGCCTTCAGCATGAATGCGTCAGCATGAGGGAGTAAAGCGACTCATCCCTTCAATACCTGCCCCTTTGTACTTGCAAAAGTTCACTCTCGTGGTTTTCCTGAATTGAAATCGTTGCCCTTTGTCAGTCTTTCTTCCAGCTGTTGGTCATGCACTGTGGTAGAAAAGGGGTGAAATATGCCCTTTAACTCCCTCGTCCAACCTGTATACCAATATATTTGGGCAGGAGGGAGAGCGAGACCTTCCTATACGCGACTCACCGTTCATTTACAACTGAACAGAAGCAGCCGATTGCACGTAATCTCGAAATCGATGCTCACCGCAAGTGGAACAGAGGGAGAAATATTATTTACGTGTTCACAAACTTCGTTTCGATTCAGATAATAGCTGTGAGGAGCGTCAAAATATCTCAACGGTAAACTATTTCCACGAATTATTTCCTCCAACCATCGACTGGCACTTGTATGTTTAGAAAATACTTCAAACGGCGTTGCTGCCAGATAGATGTTTGAGCGACCTCAGTCGAGAGCAGGTGCTTGAGTGCCGGCAAAAAATCGACCAAACCCGTGCTCTGCCTCTTCTTTAAGAATCGAACTTTACCCAATAATGCCGGCACCCAGGCGCAGTATATTTATTCAATGATCCAGCTATGCATGGCTGGTACCTCTCATATTGAATACACAAAAGACACGGCATGATTCAGAATGTAGGAGGGCCATGTTATGGGCAAGGATGCAGGCACTTGCAGTCGATCTTAGTAAAGCTATCGGCGTTTTTAACCATCCCCTTCTACGGGACAAGCAGACCGTTGTTTATGATTACACCTAAGGCAACGTAAATAACTTGTTTCATATTGCATGTAACGGCATGCTTTTGGAGACGGATTGCTAACACATAGCGTATGGTTCCGATTTACACCAACAAATGTGGCATTAACAGAAGTGCTTTGACTTTAGATTATTGACGATATAATTAGAATATATGCCCCCTAATCGGATTATGATACAGTAGCCTTACATGTTCAGTGGTTTGTTATTGCTGTTACTCTCATGTAACACTACACTGGAATGTATATTGACCCTTCTTTTGCATGGACAACATACCTTTGCAATTTGGCTGTATGGTTTTTACAGCCGTATTGATAATGATAAAGATAACATAAAAATCAATGTACATCAATAACTCCGACAGTTACATGATATTTATTCTCCGCTTTTATGCCATAAGAGTTTTGTCCTGAACTACTGACATGGGCAAGCATGGGGTGATGGATTTACTGAATACAATATGAATATCAAGAGAAGATGATAATAAAAAAAAAATCCCAAACTGCGCTAGCTCCCCTACACTTATAGGCTTACAACATACATTTATATAAATAATTCTTGACGCTTGCGTTGCCGTTTCAATAGAATTGACCGCCAATCAATGCCCATCTGCACGCTCTGCGTTCATCGAGTATCGATCGTCTGCAGCCCACGCCGGACAGCTGCTACCACTGAAACCTCGGGGAATGCAGTAAATCGAAGACAGCACCTGATTGGACTATTTATTTATAAGCAAGGCAGTAGTAAAGCCAATAGGAAATCAATATTTCCTGTTCTGTTTACTGAAATGGTGACTGCGTACAAGAGTGACAGTGAGCGGCCTCCTAATGGCTATTAAAATATCCAACTGTGATATACAAAAACTAGTTGCATTGGCCAGCCTTGTGATTGGATCTGGCGTTTGCTTTCTACACCACGTACGTGCCGTTCCAATTTGACAACAATACTTTGATTGCGGCCTTGGTGTCGACTCGTTCAAAGCGCCACCTAACGGTTCGCGTTTACGTAGGTACAGTACACGTGTTTCCACCTATTTATCTAGGGTGAAACTAAAATTTGCACGGGACATTTAAGAGTATGCCATTGTTATTTTCATGCACAGCACAACACTAGTACCTTCACAAGCTACTAGAATACCATTACTCTGACGCATTATGAACTTCAACAACATTGCCTGCCCAGGCCCGTGGCCAGGGGGGGTCGGGGGGTTCGAAAGAACCGTCCCTTTTGCTGGGAAAAGGTCCACTCTGGGTAAAATTTGGTCTAGGTACATGTAGTTTTTATGGGAAAAGGTCCACTTTTTCAGAAAAAGAACCCTCTTTTGAAATTGCAGGCTACGGGCCTGCTGCCGTTTTTAAATGACAGTTGAAATTCATGCCCTCGTATGTTACTTTGCCTCATGTCTTTCCATTCAAAACGTACCAAATTTCTGGATTTGCTTTGAAGTTCATAAATACATATTGCACAATTCAGTTAAGCACAATTAAGTTATTAAAAGCACAATTTAATCCCCTAACATTTGCCAGATGAGCAACACTTCCAATTATCATGCGACTTGTGTAAGTCGATTCCTTAAAGAAAGAGGCACATGCAACAAGGAGGTCATAGATTACGTAGCTTCTGGCAAATCTGGCTTATGTATGACGTAACAGAAACATATTTAAAGACACGGTAGAGGTATCAAATCCTAGATCTAATTACTTTGTCGCTGTAAAAAACATGGCTATTTCTTTGGTGTAAGTACAGTATGTTTACGTGTTGGCGAATACCAGGAAATAAGGTTTTAAATCAACAAACTATCCCAAAATAGTCTGCCAAATCAAAATCAATGGATGCTTGATGTAATTGTACCATCAATGAAAATACATTTTACCAGCAGGATTCGTCATCAGTGACACGTTCACTTCCTTCCTATCATTATAACATAAAAGTAAATCAATGTGCTGATCACGCGCACAACTTCCAGTTCTTTTAAATTAAACGATGAATTAAACTAGCCGCATCCACCCCATCCCTCTTTGTAATCCCATACCCTTTCGAAATAATTTTTTATTGCTTTGGGGCCCTTCACTTGTTATTGAATCCCATGAATCTGTTATTTACTCTCTGTGATTAACAGCGATGATATTTGATTTCGCCTTATCTGTTTGCAAATATAGCTTATAACCAAGGTCTGATTGCTCCCAATGGAAATGCTTCCATAAAAGCAATCTTCGCTGAGCTTTCACTCTCTAGGACAAAACTGCTCTTTAATCTATATATTATTCTCAAACAGTTGCTTTTATGCGATTTATGATTGCTTTTTCTTTTATGAGGATTAAATGCAAAGCCGCTGAAAATTGCCTTTTAGGAAATTGGTATTCCTCACACGTCAATAATAGTTTGTCAGTTCCTAGGTGAAATACCAAACGTCCCTTACAGCGCTCTTTTCGGAAAAAGGAAATGCAAACAAGAAAATGATAATATAATTTTTCTCGGAACCGATTGTCAGGATATGGAGATATCACACTGGTTGCACAGAGACGGTGATGGTCTGGGCCTGATCGTATTGATCCTAGCACCTGAAATTAAATGCAGGCTAGCGTGCAGAACACTTAATCTTGGTTGAATGTTCTTTAAAGAAAGCGTTTTCGGGGTTTGTCTCATTGAAACCAAGGCACACAGCTAGGGGTCTTTAAAATAACACAGATGAAAAATATTAAATTACGAGTTTATTAAAATTTTTGAAATAAAAGGAAATTAAACAGAATAAAATTAATGATATAAAATAATAATTCACTCAGTTATATGTACTTTATTTAACTGAACCCTGCATATTTAACAGTAAAAGTCCCTGACCACGCGCATGTCACTGATACCAACTGACTTCTCCCAAGTACCAGACGAAGTTGGCTTACAATGACAGCATAAAAATTGGGTAAAGCGGAGGATTCAACCTTCCATTTTTTCTATTGGCTTTCAAGCGAGTTTTTTTCTTTTGTACTAGGAAAGGACGGATCGGAGCCGCCATTTTGTTACATGTATGAGCAGGCTGTCGATGGTGCCCTCTATTGATCATATAGGAAACTAACTACTATGAGGAGTCAAATTTTGTCTAGAGACAGTCATCGCTTCCAAAAATACCCGTGTTATGTCATGAGTCCGTCAAATGAAACTGGTGAGATTGTTAATTTTATGAATATTTTGAAAAATCAGACGAGTCCTGATTTTAACTCGTCACCCAACGATGTACTAGTAGTATAATTTGATCCGTTATAAATGTATAGGCCTAGTAGTTCACAAAAAAAATGTATGTATAAAATTTCAAAAATCACAGCTTATTTGTCACAAAAAGTGGACTGGCGCTGTTTTCTGCTCAAAACACCGGACAATGTGGTCATTCGTAAGTCAAATTCAGCGCAAGATGACATTCAATGTATTTGGTTCATGTCTTGATCATTAAAACAAATGATACTGAAACACGTCTGTTTTAGCCTGCGGCTTGGTTAGCAAATTGATTCTTTTTTATTCAAAACAAACAGATACGATATCCCAACGACGTTATTCTATCTCTTAGTACAAAATCCCTTATTACTGCTATGTAATCAACTTTCTTCTGGTATCAAACACAAATCGGAAGCACTTAAATTTGCTTTGACTGAACCAAATGGACTCTAATGTATCTAAATGCAATGATACTAGCTCAGCACCATCAGCACACGAGCCCTGCAGGCAATGGGCAAACAGAGACTGTCTACTGTAAAACACAATAAGGGCGACTGTTTATTTAAGCTACTATTACACTGTTAACATTGGCCCTATTTTCTTATTGATCTTTTCCAAGAAGGCAAACAGTTTTAAGCAGGTAGATGGCTTGATAAGCTTTGACAACCTGCTTGTTCGGTTGGCACCAATATTATAGCTTATACATCTATAAATTTATTTATTTATCTTTTTGAATGTTAGTTAGTTGGTTTGTTTGTTTGTTTGTTTGTTTGTTTGTTTACTTGCACGCGTCAGCACTTTATTTTTAAATTTATGGGATGTGTCATAAGGTAAAATAATGTCCAACTTTTCAAGAAGTGATGGCGTCCAGGATTACAGCTGCATGAATTAAATGTATTGGCATAGGTATACCAATTGACTTATCGCGATATGTACACTGTAGTTTACTAACATAATTCTTGAGTATGCACAAAAATACATCTTTATTTGCATGTATTTAATGGATTTACAGCTTATGACAATAGGTAAATATTTAAAACGGCGTTAACGGGAAACATGATATCCTGGGAAACATGATATTCTGAACTGTCCATACACAATGATAAAATGGCGAAAACTTGAGAATTTGTCTCCGAACCTAACACGCAGCCTGGTCTATAACTGTCCATCTTTTAGTAAATATTATTCTTACTGAATTTTGCATACTCATGGAAACAACACATTCTAATTCTTCACTGCTTTTGGTGGGATTTGAGGCACTTGTTGAAGCAAATACTGGCTCTTAAATCAAAATTCAAGCACATTTTTACACATGGCATCGCACACGAGACAAACTAAACCCTTTTGTCTGTCAATGGGACGATGGGGTTAGCCTTGTAAATTTTTTTCAGTGAAATACTAGCCATTTAGTTTGCTTTACTTGAGTTTAAAACATAACCAAGCATATTTTGATGTATAAAAATTTGTCTTGCAAGTATACAACTGCAAGTTGCGTTTTTCAACAGCCATTTAAATGTCAGGAAATGTCACATAGCTCAGAGATCACCTTGCATATATATTTGTGGTTGGATCAGGCGAAACTTATTATCGGCTTTGTAAATATCAATGTCTAACTATGGAGAAGGAGATTTACGTTAACAAGTTAACTGCTAGAGTACCTTTGGGTCTTGTGTTTGACACTGATTCCTTCTCCACGTGAAAATGTTAGTTCACCACGCCTCCTCAATTACTTTATCACTTCTCCCTTTTGATTTTGTTATTATAATGGGCCATTATTGTCAGTATATATACCGTATATATATTTTATTGTGCCTTTCATCCTAAGTGCTTTCCAAACATTTCGTTTGGGTTATTGGGTGTACAATGTATTATATTCTAATGGCTTGATGGCATCAAACAATATCGAATCATGAATTATACATGTGAATCCAGTGAATTTGTGATGCTGTATGACAGACTAATTCGACAAAACGGAAAAATAACAACCGGAAAGATATCTGTAGTTACACCCTGTTAGTCTTAGCTTTTAATTTGACACGCCGCACTCACTCGTCTACCATTATTTCTCTCCTCCATATCCCGCAAAATCTCGCTTGATTTTAGACTAAGTAGTGAGCCTTTGGGTTATCTCTGATGATTCCCATTGGCCAAGCAGTTCTGTGCGTGTCTGACCAGGCACTGCACCGGAGTCCTCTGGGAAACAAGACCCCGTCTAATATCTGTCAGTTCTAGGAATTTGTAATTTAACATTAATCTCAGAAGTGAATAATAGGAGTTGTCAGGTTTATGAGTCAGGCGATGGGAAAATGGAGTTTTAGCCCTAACGGGAGGAGATTAAGTCGGCATTGCTAGAGGTCGTGGCAGAAAGCTGGGAAATTACGGAGATAATTCCACTTTAGAAATAATAATAATTGTGGTCCACCTGCATTGGAAAGTGCCCATTATCATGTTGGTAATGGAATTCATCTCACACATGGATAGTGTACCATGCATTACTCAATAAGTTTGGAGGTGGCAATTGCAGTAACTAAATATACTAAATTTAGTTAAAAGCATCTCATTTTATTGAAATAAAAACGAATATCCAAATCACAGTATCCAATGTGCTTAATGTCGTGATTCAGTAAGTGTCTAAAATATCTTTGGCCAAAAGTGAAATAACAAATTATCAGACACCCCAACCTTAAAATTCCTTTTTAGGAGAGAGTCGCAGTTTCTGTAGTTTACTGAGCGAGAGGTGGACTTTACAGTGATAGACATAAGCCTATGACTTTGCACTTTTATCATTCGCGTTATCATTTTCAATAAATTTCAATCGATCTGATAAACATTTTAGCGGCTGCCAACAGCTAGGGAATCCCACATTCGTGTGAACCAATAGGTAGATTAATCACTGACTCTCTTTAATTATTCATGTACAATTTGGATGCCTTTGCTTTCTGTTCGTCAATTTATAGAGGCTTTAACCTTTCTTCGGGAAATACGCAGATTCATTAACGTAGGCCTACGGGGGTCGATCTTAAGCGCAGTAAATCTAATGAATCCCATCTCAGTTGTTTTTTAAAGCCCCACCCCTTCCACACACTATTGTTTATATCGTTGTGGAACCCCTCTAGCCCGATTCCATGCCATGTCCGAATAAAACTAGTAAGCAATAGCTCTTGAAAATTACGACACAAAATTACAACCTTAGTGTACATTTTTATACCTAAAAGCACCTTTAACAGGCAGGCTTTAACAATCACCGTAAATGAGAACGGTATTATACGTCGTGTCTATTGTTGAAATTAAATGGTCAATTTTTTCTGGACGATTTATGCCAAAAACACTCATTTCCCTGCAGTACATTACGGGAACTCAATAAAATCGTTCCATCGAACTATCACTAAGGCGGTCACGGCGGCAGATAGCCTAACCATAAACTGTTTTAATACAGTATGATTGATGAGAGGCACTGATGGATTGCTTATCTGTTTGCGCTTTATGAATTTTGCACATCAAATACCCAGCACTGCAATGAAATTAGAGGAGATTGCATTCCAGTTGCTGGCACTATCGTCTACAAACTCTTGGATATTCTATTGTTGGTGTATGTTATTTTTTTATATTAAAACAGAACATAATGTACAACGCGAAATCGTCACAAAAAGGACATCTGCTAGAAACAACATTAGAATTATGAAAAATTAGCCATCATTTTGAAATAGAAAAATAGAGTCCAAATATCGTGATTTGTGCACGAAACGATCTTTGGACTTTAGAACAGCTGTCAATTCCTTCTTATTTGTTTTCATCGGATATGTTATCCAATTTGGGCATTATTACATCTGTGCGATTCATTTTGAGTCATGTAATTAAGTCCGCGTCGCAAACGATATATTTGTGATTAGCTGCATGTTTACACGATCCTATTTCAGACCAGTGAAAACTATGAGCAAAGTAGTACTTCGCTAATATCGATTATCTTCAAGATCATTACAGAATTAGAGGGTTACTTTTATCCTAAAAGAAATTTCGCAATGAATGAAATTATCGATGTTCAATCATTTGGTCCAAGGCGACCTTCTAAACATATGGGCAATTATTTTTGCAATATATGATGTTAAATATTTATAATGATGGACATTTCCTAATGATATCTGAATGGCAAAACGTGACATTTGCCGGGAAAATATCAACAACGGCAACCTGGGCTTTACCATTGTGCACGGTACACTGGGAAAGGTAACAATAGCAAAATGTCTTTATTTGCGATTTCCTCAAAATTTTGCAAGAGTCAATCGACTTCTGAGATTTCTTAAAATTCAGGCGATTTATAAAAGAAGTAGTGTACATTTTTAACTTAGTGCTTAATTATCAAATAGGCATAACTTTTACACAGAGCACCAAGAGAGCAAACCATACAAGTCATTTAAGTAGTAGCTTGTCTTTTTTATTTAGAAGAAATATTATAAACCTATATTTTTGCATGTCAGGCAAGCTAGAATAAAACGCACAGTAATTGATCTATTGGGAAATCGCGTTCATCTTTCTAGTACAAGACCTCTCGGTACTTTATGTGTAATCCATCACGTCAGATAAAGACCATGCAAAAGTCAAGACTCACAGAACTACTTTTAAGCTAAACCATGTTCCGCGTGCAGTCGAAAAAAAGGGAAAATACACCCGACCCCCAGATGATCGACCCGTGAATGAAATCTGTTTACATGCTACTGCCGGTGCTTTGTTTATTTTAAGTATTAATTTATGTCGCCACCGCCGATCGATGCGACCCAGGTCGACATTCTAGGTTTACTAACAGTTCTTGTGACTCCGTACTTGTTTTATATTGTCCTTGTATGTCTTAGTTCCCGTTGGGGTCACGCCATGCCGTGTTTAATGTGAAATAAATTCGATTGTTTTTTTCTGTATCTACGCTTTAATAGTGTGTAATGCGCATCGAACGATGTGGCAGGTGTTACATTGTACTTTAAAGCTAGGTCGGTAATCTGTAATGCAAACTCAATGTTATGCCTATTTGATAATTAAGCACTAAATGCTGTTATTGATGAAGCTTTACACGCGTGTTATGATCACTATCGTTATTCCCATTATGATTTGTCTTTCTTTTCTAAATCTATTCATATGACAGCATATATCTTATGATGAAAAGGAAAGTGGTTCGCCAATAATTTACATTCTGTTTCAAATTTCTATTCGTATTAGAAAACTTGGACATCGCTTGGGCATCAAGGCCAACAAAAAGTTCACAAATTAAAACCGCGTAACTGTTTAGCTCCGTTAATTGCTGTGAGCCAAGGTGCTCGTGGTTCTTGTTAGCGTTGCACAAAAGTATTGGTAGCAGTGACAAATCGATGGAAATTTCTGTTCGATCATATCATACTTAAGATAAGGTAACACTTATTATTGCATTCCAAAGGACCTTAAATTAAGTCAATATCTGTGTTGTGAGACGATGGATTGGAACATGACGTCCACCCTTCTCTCGACACCAGTTATCACACCTTAGCTTGTTCCTTTTCAGATGGAAACTGAATAATGCGAGTTTACCAAAATTTCAAATCGATCAACATCCACAAAATTTACTGTTTTATGAATTAAGGCAGTGTGTGACTTCGTCGGAACAAGGTTTTTTTAAATAAAAGAAGGCTTAAGCACCATAGTGCCTATTAGGTCTGACTCAAAAGGCGGGGTATATATATATATATATATATATATATATATATATATATATATATATATATATATATATAATAGTATTGTCCGGTGATCGAAGCCGAGTGTCATCCATTACTCTTAGTCATACTAACATGGTCACTTACCTAGTCTGAGGGCAATTCTAAACTGGCAATACATGGTGGTTCAAGCAAGGGTCAAGTTTTCCTTGTAAAGTGCTCGGTTTCCTTTAAAAAGGACCTGGACCAATCCAAGTACCATCCAGTGCAAATCCTGACAATAAATCCTATTTCCGCAAATTTACAGATGGTGCGATTCTTTTCTCCTATCATTAAAAGAAAAGACTGCTTAAATCCGTTTTCTTGCAAAACCGCTTGTATGGAATTTTTTTGACAAATGATTCTCCTTCCTCCGACCCGTTTTCAGTATGTGATACGAAAGGTGTCCTTTTAAAGTACCGTTACATACACTATGCGAATTGATTCACGTGTTAGACTTTGGTGACTTAAATTCCTTTGATGTCGTTGTCCTAGAAATTTCATCACCTCCAGGGATGTTTCCGTTTCCTAGAATTTTGTCCTATTTAATTACAACCGATGTCCCAGTAGTGCTGACGAATGTCACAGCCCTTAACATTCGGAAATTGGATCATCTTTGCATACGACAGCGCACAGTCATCGCTTGAAAGCAACCAATGTCTTCAGACTCCTACAGGTGGCATTTTACACTAAGCATTTTCTGTACACAATTTCAGGAGAAAGTAGGTTAAAAAAGAGCTCTCCCGTGTGACAAAACCGTGCATTGACTTACACAGTGTATACAAAGTACTGATGACAAATATCGTTTGGTAATCTAACTCCAATATACAATGCCACTATATATTTCCCGATGCAGTTCCGCACTTTTCTGAATAGTTGCATTTATCTATAAATGCCTTGACTCCGTGGAGTACGCTCCTTTTCTACCAAAGCGACAGCAAGTGTTTGGCGCACCTATCCACGAAATACGCCGCTCCAATGAACCTGGGAGGATCGATCCACGAGAAGCTCCGATGTCATCGACAGAAGTGTTATACTTCAATGTTGCGGTGAGTAAATTAACTATCACACCTTGTTCCGTTTAAGAGCTGAGACTGTTGAGAAAGTCAATTTGTTTTCTACCGATTAACTGCGCATGCTACCTACAGTATAAACCTCAGTCGTTCTGGGTTCTGAGAGTTTCTACAATCAAATCGTCAATAAAACCTACTTCAACCAAGCCGAGCCTAGTGTAGACTAGCTCTGAAAAGGGTGTTTATATTTCCCACGTTAATGAAAACATGTTGCTTTTGAGATCCTGGCCCTGTTTGACTGCCTTGGGGATGTGGAATCAATGAGTGACTTCTTCAATTGCCGACTTCTTCCACGCTCCCCGACATATCTTCACGTATCTGTCCCACATCTATCGACTTAACTCTGAGAAACTAGTCAGGAATTATACAACGGTGCACTTTAAGGAAGCTCCTACATTTCAGCTTCATGCCAGTCTCCCAGTGCCAGTTAGCCTTTCTCTTTCTCTAAGATAATCGATAGAGTAATTGTTGTTTATAATCAATTTACGTTTTCAGGTTAGTTGAACCCGTGTGGCATATTAAAGGACAGCATGCGGAAGTGCAAGCGTTCACGGCGGTCTCTTTGGTCTGATTGTCTACCGCTAGATTGCACTCTGTGTCTGCAAGTGGCCTTTTGTTCAATTGTATCTGTCCCATCACTCTCGCAAGGCATAAAATATTTGTGTATTTACCGAGACTTTTCTTAAATTATCCAATAGTTTGTCGCCATTACGTTTCACAACGGTTGTAAGTACGTTTGCCCAACGAACGTCACTGCGTATCAAATCATTCTTGTGTAGTGAGCCTTTCGATGCACACTAAAATCGGGGTATACGTCTAATAAGTAAGCTCAGCACCTTTGCTATATATTATGGGAACATTTGGGACGAAGAAAGCCTTGATATGTAGATACTCTGTGCACATATACATGTAATTTGAAGTGTACTTTGTTTAAGAGACAAATGCCAGAATTATCAATCTAGTCAACCAACCTCCGTCTTGGGAGTTCCACCCCTTTGGACATGTTAACAGAAGATTAATCTTGTATCTCTGTCATACAAAAACAAATTCTAATGTACACGGCCGTCAAAAGCAGTGACTGTTGAAAAACACCGATTACTTGAGCGGAAGTCTACCCTAGGGACTACTTGGCGGCCTCTCCACACTAGCTGTATCATGAAATACAGAATGGAAAAATAAGAAAACGAGTACCCTAGCCGTCTGCTGTATTGTCTTTGTAGATTTTTATAAAGCAAAAGTAGATTTTTTACTTTTAGATGGAGTTAACGTTTTTAAGTAGTTTTTTGTCACGTGTAGTATCAAATTAAAATTCCCCTTTTAATGCTTATTATTAAATGTCTTTATTAGTTTAGTTATTGCTTAAAAGTCCTTAGCTGTCAATGGAAAACGATTTCTTATACAGTATACATATTTATATATTCACTGCTTGAATAAATTCATATCTCATCTAATTGGAAGATAGTAGGAGACATGACAGATTACAACAAAATTCTAAGATGCAATTTCAAAAAAAAAGTGACGTAGGATTTAGAAAATTATTGAAAAAGTACTAAACTTTGTGTCCATCGGTCGTATCTCCTTTTTAGCTCTTAGATGTAGATTTCAAATGTTTTACCTCTAAAAGGTAAAATATAAAATAATTGTTCTTCAATTCACAAAAATGATGATTTCAGATTATTGTTTTTCATAAATATCTAATTAATAGCATTAATTATTATTATTATTATTATTATTATTATTATTATTATTATTAATGCGACAAATAAGAAAGCGACATATGATAGACATCTTGTTGGGACACTCTTCCAACGTATAACCCTGTTCTAATTATCCTTCACTCTTGAAACAGAATTTGCCATCTATTTATCCCAATAAAAATCCATGGGCTTTTTAGTGAATTAACCAAGCGTGGGAGCATAAAAAGGGTCATCAATAATATTCCATGAAAAATGTATATATACTGGGACGTGTATCTATCGCAACCACTGCGAAGTGCGTTGTGGTATCCTTAGTTGGCTCGAAGCACTATCAGGTGTGACAGGAATAGTTGTCCTAGGAATGAAAGTCCAGAGTTCCATATGATGAGTACATGTTAGGGATAGTCGGAATATTGGGGTTAGTATGGGACGAATGTCACCTGTACAAAGTAATGAAGAACGGACTACGGTTCCCAGCGGACAACCATTCCTGCCACATTACGGCTGGAAATTATGCTCATGTCATGAAGGGGTAATGTACTATGAAGTATCTTAACATACGTCTCTAAGGCATATTATTGAGCAACCGCCTCTACAAGTTCCCATTACAATAAGAAGACGGTGCTGTATTATCTATCATTATAAGTTTTTGTATCAAAGAAAATTAGTTTTCAAACCAAAGGCTTAAGAAACTGTGAGTTAAGCCCAATGATCATCGTCAGAATAGGTAAATATCTACTATACCAAGATAAAGTAATTGTTGCCTTTGAATATCACCGGTTTAATGAATACACAAAACCCTGGGGAGTCCTTAGTGGCCTAAATTGTCTTTGGATTCTATACGTTTGGAACGTTTGGAACGTAATGCGCACCTTTAAATTGGCTACTGCCTTAACAGATCATGCGCAATATTGAACAAAATAGAATGACGCGTTTGTGTTGCTGAATTGTCGTTTTTTCCAGCAAAGAGAGAGAGAGAGAGAGAGAGAGAGAGAGAGAATTTCGTCCTCTGTTGCTCTGAGTTCACACATAATGCACAATCTGTCATCAGGTTCTGGAGTGGATTTGAGTTTATTATGCCGACAATATTTATCCGTATATGTAGCCTACAATCGCAAAACTGATCACCGGATAATAAAAAAAATTCAATATTCTCTCAACAAAATGTATAAACTGTTACTGTAAATAGATAACGGGAAAAAAAAGAATTGACAGATATACCATTCTCATCTGAAAAATATCTGACAGGTTACTATGACCGCTGTCAGAAGTGATGTCATGACAGGTCTCATATAAATGCTGTGTGCACCGAGACTCACTGGTCCTTTCGTCGATCTTTCTCCTGGAGTCGAGGTGGTTGGATCTAAATAACGAAAAGGTAATATTTTAAGCAATCTGGGAAGTAAATATTAACACGAATGTTTATATAAAATGTTTCATTGTCATTATTTTTCTTACCATAGGGGCGTAGTCCAACAAACACCTGTGAACAATCCGCTCACGCCCAGGTGCCAATTGTCCTGGAGGAGCGCCAAAAATAATACACTTGTAAGGAAAAGGACGAGATATTACAAGACATCATCAACCAAAACGACAAAAATATCTCTTTTTGGTCAGGAGTATTAATTTTGTGTATGAATACCTACCGACAAGACCTTTGACCTCATATATAGCCAAAGTGCCACTAATGGAACCGCTGACGAGAAGAAGAGGCTTACTGTTCGGGCTGTCGCTGTCATGTATGAAACTGAAATGGGATTTCAAACTGTAACGTTACAATCGCAAGGGTAACGGTAAATTCAACTAATGAATCATCACATACCGTGACACGTGTACCAGTATGTCTTCCCGTTATGTTTATACATGTATTTGCTACATTTGAAATATATTTGGTTATTTACTCGAACTATCCATAAGGCTTACATATTGATTTGCAAAGACGATTAGCTAACACCGAATATAACGTATAGCTTGAATTAACAAAAAATTCTTTGGAGTGTATTTTTTAAAGTCAAACTATAAGAGAGAAAACAGTTCACCTGAGAGCCTCCGGATCTATATCGCCGACATTCCTTGCTGTATAAAGTTCTCCCCATGTCGCATTCAGACCACCAGCTCTGTAGATACTTTCATATCTTGGCGTCATACCGGTAGTGCCATCTATCGAGTAGATGATAATAGACGACGTCCGTTCATTGCCAACAAAGAATACCGTCTTTCCTCCTCTTTGGGCTACCGCCAAAGATTCGCACTCTGGTCCCTAATTACAAATAACAGAACACAACTGCACAGTCTTAACAGAATTATGTTGTTTTCACAAGTTAAAAAAATAAATAAAAATAAAAAAAATGGAATATCATAACTGTTTCATTTCGTTCAAAAGAAATAAAATTTAAAGACGGACAGAAAGACAGGCGGACAATAAAACTGCCCCTCAATAAGGCCTAATGAAACATTCAATGAAGAATGAGTTGGTGATACTTTTGACTAAATAAGTAAATAAATAAATAAATAAATAACATTATGTAGAAGCATACCTTATTATCTGATCTAGCATCAAAGGACTTTTCTGGAAGATCTTGAAGCTCTCCAGCTTCGCTGTTGAATACCATGCGCTCCAACTCTCGTGCATGCGCAGACTCTACTTCGTCCCCGCTGTCGAACACTAGTGACATGTCGTCTGCCTTGAAAATCGAGAAACTTCTGCCTCCATACGCGTAAATATTGTGATATTTGTTGTCCAGTCCTTTGCCGTCAAAACGGCTCACCCTGAGTCGGGCTATGATGAATAAATGTTTAAATTTAATTAATGGATTAAACTATAGATTTGCTCAAATAAACATTTAATTTAGTCAAATAAGACAGAAACGCCTTCAAGCACTATGCAAGGTTTTAGCAAATGAAGTCAAAGATATACCTTTATTGTTTCATGTTGCTAAGCTTGGACCTAAATATTATTATGTCCATGTGCTAAGTAAGTTAGGCCCCTACTCGTCACATACCTAATCCTGAATCATTTAAAGCGGCATCAGCTACTTGGCTATCTATTGTGCTTGCAAGATCTAGAAGTAAAAAAAATTAATCTACAGTATAATATCCGCAGAAACAGATATATTTCTTCAGGGGCGCCCCAACAATACGTATAATTATCAGTCTGGACTTTTATTGTTCCGAGCAATGAAAGTATAGTTTTTATTTTAAAAAATAAAACTATAGATTCTTAAGTAACTACCATATATATATATAGGACAGTAATCATATGTAGGCTACATCCAGAAACATCGTTGATGGAAACTGTTTTTGTTTTTATTTTCCGCAGTTAAGCGCCATTCACTATTGTAACTTACGACCGAGGAAATAGCTTTTGGACCAGTGAACCATCGGTCTAAATCTAAAATTGACGTTCAAAATGTAGTTATGTATTAGTATAGTAAGATCATTGTTACTTAGACACTTTAACAACTACCGAAAGCCATCCTTTGTTGGAGTAGAAAAATCATGATGTGTGTATTTCCAACACCCCAAAATAAATGAAGTACAGAATTGTTACATAAAGTCTGGAAGAAGGGTATTTTCCCTTTTCACTTTGAAGGCAGTTTCATTTGAAGTTGACACAGAGATGGAAGAACACCGTTATATCATACATATAGCTAGGCCTAATGTTTAATGGCTGTTGAAGATGTCACGGTCAGGTTGGAAATATTAAATGTTGGCAGGTGGGAAGACATTGGTATTATGGGCAGGACTTACTTGGTGCAATAGAACTCATTATTGTTTCTTCCATGAAATCAAACCCATGGTCAGCCATGTTGTATTCCTTAGCATCGCCCTCATTGGCTGTTGCTATGTAACTGACCCCGCCCATTTCGAAATACTTGATGCTGTCTGGTTGGTACATCCCCAGTATGTTCCATGGCCGTATGCTGATAGCTGGAATGAGTAGCAAAACTTAACCAAGCATGTGCATTTGGCCATGATTGTTAGTTTCACGTATTCACTCTTCGTCAAGGTAGTAAAATAACCATAGTTTTTGCAATATGTAGGCCCTATTTTAAATAGAAATAAACGATAAAAGGATAGCAAATCTTCTCAAACTATCATAAACCATAGGCCCCTAATCTCCGCAAACCTTTCGTCAATCATCATTATTATATTTCAATGTAGAAACTACAGAAAGTATAAAGTAGTGTCACATGAAGAAAAAGACATGAATACAACTTTTTATACCTTACGATTCAATAATTTACCTTAAGTTCGTACAGCACTAAGTCTTACGTAATGTAATATTTTTCATCTTTGCCCGACTTCAGGATACACGTTTGAGAACCTTAACCTTTTATGGTTACTGACCATTAAATTTTACTTGTCCACCGCTACTGTCACAAACAGAGATGGGCTTCTATTTATCGATGTCAACATAAATGTATGATGTTTCTTTTTTCAAATATCAATAACATTATTAATATTATTACAGCAGGCAGGAAGGATTACCATTGTCTTTGTCAGAAGCATCCAGCCCGCTTTCATTCCATCTTTTAAATCCGAGAGGATAAAGTGCCGTGAAATTCATTGTTGCCAAGTCAAGTACTGCCATAGCGTTGTTTTCCTAACACAAAAAAAGCATATTGTTCTAAAAACCACGGATCTGTATGGCAATCAAAACAGTACACTGCGCAACTAACACAATTTAACATGAACAGGCCTAGGTTACAGAAAAGAAGAGGTTTTATTCTGCACAAAATGAATCGACCTCTGGCGGAATGATGATGATGATAATGGTATCTAAGGTTCGAAGAAATGTGGATAAAATAAAACATCTGATTTTCAAAGCGAATCGTCCAAATTTAGTGTGACCGAACTTAAAAACATATTACAGAAGGCCAGCAGTATGTTAGAACTGTATCACCTGTAGCACTACGTAAGCCTTGGTGTTATCTTTGTTAAGCGTGATGTACTCTGGTTCAAGATCATGGGACAGGGTGGTGGCCACAGACGTCTGGTTTCTGAATATCCATCTCACTCCACGGGACACGTACTGGTCAGCTCTTAAAAACGTGGAATAATGATGATATCATACTGAAAGAAATCTTTGACAATATCTACCAGTGTTTGGCATTTACATAGACCAGCCAATGTACGAGAAGCTCAATAGTACCACTTCAGCATTCCAATGAAGAGAGAAACCCGAAGCCGGTATAAGAGATTTCAACAAATAATTTTGATGCAATAATTCATAGTATCGTTAAAAACGGCATATGACGATGATAAAGACCTCGTCGTAAAAATATAAAACAGTACAAAGTTGATTGAAGGCGCCTATAAAAACAGCATAAAAATCTGACAACACAGATAAAATAGTCTCCGTTACTGCAATAAATACAAGACGTAAGGAATGAAAATATATGTACATGTACTTCAACCAATTTATCACATTTTGTTAGAAAACAATTTTTGAGCACAACTTTAAACAACATGCACCTTTCATTAAACGCTGTGAAGTCCACCGTGTGCGTCGTTGCTCCAGACAACTGCGTGTCGTTAAACGTAATTATGGTGACCGACCCCTCAGGGTCAGCAAACTGACCACTAGCGTCCTTGCCACCTTCTCCTTCGTTAGCAACCAGAATGGCCATGCAATCTGTTGTCCATACCAACATATCCGGGAGAGCCCCGACTAAAATACACGTATATACAAAATATTGGAATTTATGGTTTTCACTGACACTAGAATAAAATGACAGTGATTGTGAATGTAAAAGATACATTAACTAGTACTGATTGAAATACATCAGGGAAGGGAAAGGTGACGTGTTTAATTCGTGTTGTAGCCTTTTTGTATGTGTATTATAGAACCTTAATCATCATAGCGATATCACTTTTACTAAAATGCATACCCTGGAATTCGTCCTTCACCCTGAATGTACCCACTGCCGGGTCAAAAGTTGGAAACACGAGCACTTTCCCACTCTCTGCCGTGACGTCATTCTTTACCGAAATAGCCACGTGACTGCCGCACACCTCTACGTCAGTTGGCACCATGGGGACGGTGACGTTGTAAACTAGCGTAGGGTTGGTCGGAATGGAAATATCAACTACGTAGACGAACCCTACCTCTCCTTGAAATTGTAAAGTGTAAATATCTGCAATAATACTGCAATAGTTCATAACTTTCTTGTTTTAAATCATGATGACATCGATTGTGTGTGTGTGTGTGTGTGAGAGAGATAGAGAGAGAGAGAGAGAGAGCTCGTATTTTTTAAAATTTAATCGACCAGTGTGATCGATAAAAATCACCAGTTCGTAAAGCAACCTGGCAGGATGGATTTGTCCTCGTTTTTATCAAATCGTATGCTGACCAGCTTGTACAAGTTTGCACGGACGTTTACAACTGGTCTTCGTAACTCTTAAAAGTGCCCTTACTTCCAACAACTGCAGCAACTATGCTAGTGCCAGTGCAACGAATCTGAGGGTCCGTGTAACAGAAAGTCCGCCCTCCATATAGTTATAATGGTTAGACGAAGTCTGACCTAAGCGGGTCAAAATCTAGTGCGAGGGTTACCTCTACAAATGAATGGGAAGCGGTCTCTCTAACATGGGGGACACTCTGTCACATTACACCGGAATCTAAGCTAGTATAGACTCTTAACGATCTTAGACAACTCTTGCACTGATGAATTTTACGGAAAAACAAGATTTTAAATTTCATCGAGGAAACAGAGTCAAAAACGCTGCAGCCCTGTCAATGTGCTTATCGTATAAACAGAAAATCGAGGACACGATCAACTTGTGTTTGCACGCTGTACTACAACATGATTCGATTCAAATTTCCCTTTAGAAAAAAAAAAGCAAACAGTCAAAGATGGCTTTTTTTATTTCACAGGGAATGGTTTTGAATACTGGTGCACCTGTGTCAATAATATACCTTTCAGCATAAAAACTGGCGCTTTTATTATATTTCTTAAAAGACGGAATCAAAGCGTACAAACTCCCTGTAACTCACTATTTGAGCACATAAGCAGTTTAAGGATATTGTCAGCCTTAGCCCAAAACTCCCTTATTTACTGCCTTACATACATTCTTTTGGATAATAGATAAGTCTTCATGTATAAATTCCTCAGCACACAGGGCCAACCATGACTAGTGTCAGAACAACATCAACTTCACACTTGCATTTTAAGCGTTAGTTGTCACGCGTAATTAATTACTGCTGTCCCTCGTGACCGCGATACCTGGTCAGCTCATAATAACGTTTTTCCATCTCGAAGTTAGGGTTTATTTTAAAACTACAGGACCTTTATAATTAAGATTTCAAGAAATGAACAATTCAGACAGCAAAGTAAAACACAACACTCACTAACGCACACATCCTCTAACTCTACTTTCTTTATAAAAATATGTTAGGGTGTGTTCACTGAGGAAAAGATAAATCATCTTTATAATTTCATAAATGGATCGTGGGGAATTGTCACAGTGACGCAATGTAAAATGTCACGGCCTCATAACCACATCTTCATCCTCTACAGTCAAAAGCCTTTCCTTTGAAGATTTTTACGTCGAATGCTCATATCAAATATCTGACGATTTTCTCTATTTCTTAAGATCCACCATTCCCCCTAAGTCATTATTTAAAGCTATATTTCACTTACCCACGACATACACCATTTTATGCTTCCCGTCATAGGCACATTGTTCTGCTACGCCTTTGTACATATCGTACTGCGGTGTCCCCGCGTCATACCCATAGGGGAGATACAGCGTCCCTAGGGGATGCAGGGTCACGGGGGTCTGTCCCTGGGTCTGGCAGTTGATGGAGAGAAATGATGAGATAGTGACAAGAAAGTAGGAGGTCCACATCTTCGGCAATGGCGTTGGTCTTTGATGATTAGCACTTGCACGTGTGCCCGCCATGTCTTGGGGGTGGATGATAAGGCAGAAAACAAACAATGAAGGATGTTTGGGTCTTTAAGACGGGACACGAGGCTGAAGTGGTAGGCTATAACTTTTCTCACAAATTGCTTGCGTTTTACATATTTTTTTCTTCAAAGAGAATGTTTCAACATGAATTAAATTTCATTTATTAAATCTATTGTAGATCACTGGAAGCCACCTTTTATTATTGCTTCGTATATGATTTTCTTTAAATTTTAAGACTATGGTTAATTGGGTGCACTTTTCTTCATATATCCCGTTTTGTATTTTTGCCTATATATTCATCATGATTATACAACGTATTAGTGTTCTTTCTCTACTTGATACCGTAACAAATGCCTTTTTATTATTTTCTTTGCTTTGCGCACTAAAATATTTTGTTGTTTTGTAAATCCAATTGAGATACTGTAGTGAGTAATCGGTTTCCGACTCTAACACTGTCACTGAGTAGGCTTAAGATATCATCATGAACATTGGTATGGTGGTTTAAAAAACTGGCACCAACGTTTGTTTTAAAATATCTTTTGCCCCTTTTTACGATATTCCTTTAGAAAGGCATAGGCCTATACATGTATATCGCCTCTACTGATACAATCAAAAGTAGGCCTACGTGTAGGCTACACCTTTCAAGAAAATTCCCTGGCACCAAATTGTAGTAGTAGGCCTACTCATGTTTGTAAATATAAATAGGCGTAAAAATGGTATACACGTGTAGCTGTTCTGGTAAGGAAGATCTGTTTAAAAGCAATATATAGCCTCAAGAAGTTATAAATGATCATTATAACTTCTTGATAGCCTATACTTCAGTTTTTAACAAATAAAACACTGCTGTTAAGTCATCAGCTTATAAGCCAAAGACCACACACCGACATCTTACATATCCTGCCAGTTATCTTTCCTAATCCTAGGGGGGGTCCATAATTCCAAAAATATGTCAAAACCAGCTAAAAAGTTCCTTACACACCTAAAAACAATATTTCAAATGTTCTTTTTGAAAGATCATTGTTAACCCAGCTGCTACTTGCATTTTATGATTACGCGATTTTTAGCATTTTAGCACTATTTTCTACTGTTTTGGGACTGTCTTCCTACAACATGAATGAAAGTTATATAGGCCTGACAAGTTATTTCAGACTCACCAAAACCAAATAGATGGGTTTCTTATTTGGTTTTTAGGGAATTTGTGTAAAAAGGTAGTGAAATATTCAAAATCATGGTGGCATTGACACCTTATATCAATTTCATTAACATGGTAATTCATCATTAATAGTTTTGATGGCATTTTTCCTTTTAGATTTCTCATGATTTCATTATCTTTTTAGGGTATCTATACTGTATTACTGAATAACTAGCTAGACAATGATGGCATCTAGCTTGTCTTGTAAGAGGTGTTCTGGCATTGGGATATATCAGAATAGTTGCTGCTGTTGTAGCATTCAATTAGTTTCATGCCATAACAATATCCAGGGGTGCAACACACAGAAAACTGAAAGAAAAGTTTCAATCATTACATCTAGAGCTGAGTAGAAATGAGGTAAATGAGAATTTCTTTCAGCTAGATGCTCCTGAGTTTTCCTGTTTCAACCAAGAATTATTCCAGGAAGTGAAAGATAACTATGGCCTACTGAGGACATGTAGTTGAGAGTGTGAAACGATGTGCTAGTGCACATCTGAATGAGTGCATAGCTTTGACAAAGAAGATATTACCAGAAATGGCAAAGGTTCTGGCTATGCAATGCAGAAAATACTATGGAATTATTGAATATCCAGTTAAATATCCTGTGTTTGATCAGTGTGAAAACATAGATGAGATCCTGTCCACAACCTTCAAATGGAAAGGCAGTGAGGTGACACCGATCAAAGATTGAGGAAGAAACCAAAACTAGAGGCTGTGGCTTGAGGGACTGTGCTGAAAGAAACTAGCAAATTAACGAAAACTGTTTCTACTGAACACCAGTGTAACATGAAAATCTGACTTCCCCAGTCAAAATTTCATAATGAAAATCTGACTCCCCCCATGAAATTTTGACTCCCCCCTACAAACCTTTATAAATCTTATTTGAGTATATGACCTCTACAACCCAAAGACTCCCCTATGAAAAAGCTATTTATTTGATATTTAATGATCATTTCATCATCTTTCCTTTAAGTATACTTTATTAAGAATATATTGGAAATATTAGAAAGTTTGATTGTAAAATATTGGGTGAAAAAAATGAAAAAAAAAATCTTGAAAAATCTCCATTTTCTATGGTATTTAGATTCCCATGAAGAAAAAGTCCAATTTTATATTTATTCACCATACCATTATTTTCCACATAGTTTGCATTGTGACATATATTTTGTTAGTATTTGAAAGTTTGTTGGTAAAAAAATTGGGAAAATATCAAATATCACCAAATTTCAAATAAACAGCTTTTCCATAGGGGATTCATTGTTTGGTAGAGTACACATTTTTAATTTTCATCTATTCTCATGAAAACTTTCACCTGCAAACTAGCAAAAAGTGCCAATGTATCCTCTATCATGCATACTACAAGATAAAAGTCATATACTCAAATAAAATAAGATTGATAAAGTTCTGTAGGATGAGTCAAAATTTCATGGGGGGGGGGGGGGAGTCTCATACGCTAGAGACACATCCATATCACTGCCAAAATGTAGTCCTGTCTTCAGGATATTCAATACTGATGGAGGGAAGAGAAGGATGTTAACTCCAGAACAGTTTGGAATGAACTTGAAAAAGTTGTTGGGAAAAGAACTAAATATCCACCATAACGCTAACTGACTTAAGAGTCCAAAAAGCATTGAATTTTTAGTGAATTGAATTCTTATTGAATTCCTGTCATTTTGAACCTATTATGAATCATTATCTAGGGGTTAGAACATTCAGTTTAGTTTTCCTATATATTTAGTCCGTCTTTATGTCAGAATTGTTAGTCACAATGAAATTTGTGTTAAAATGTAAGCATAAACATTGATATGAAAAACCATCATATTTTACAAAATACAGAGTTTAAGTATTTTTAGCGATTTTTCTCCAAAAAACTAAAACCCAAGTAGCAGCTCTGATAATAGAGATTGACTAATTTGGTTTTTTGTAGTTTGTTTTTAAGATGTATAAGCATCTTTTTAGGTGGTTTTGACATGGTTTTGGGGAAAAAGGTTATCTAAGGACCCCTCCTACAGTAATCCAAACATTAAAACAATAAAACAATTTTTATTATTAACATTTCAATGATTTGGTCGGAAAAATCCGGATGGGATACCTGTAGCCAATTGAAATGATAATTAGTAAAAAAACAATTGATTAGAATGCTAATTAATAGGTCTACATGTAGGCCTAGGTAGCCTAACCAAATATAAGGCCTATGTCTGTAGGCCTATAGAGAAAGGGAAAAAGAAAATGGAGAGAAAAATAGCAAGAGAACATTCTTCTTGTCTATAGCTTGGGTAGGGGGGGCCGTAGCGATAGTCCGAAGGTTCAATAGTCCGAAGGTTCATTGGTCCGAATGTTCACTATAGAACCTTCGGACCAATGAACCCCTGATTAAAAAATCGATAAAAATGTTACCACTTTTCGGACCAATGAACCTTCAGACTATCGAGACACCCCCGGGTAGGGCCTACTATTTTACAGATTAATTTGCAGTTGGTCTATAGGCTACCAGAAAACCCCCTAGGGCCTAATATAGGGCCTACTTAGTAGGCCTAGGCCTATGCGCCTGTACCAGTAGCAACCCCCCCCAAAAAAAAAAAAATAATAATAATAATAATAATAGGCCTAATAATAATAATAAATAAATAAATAAATAAATAAATAAATAAATAAATAAATTAGGAGACCCAAATATGTGTGTAATTTCAAAACCGTAGTCTAAGAGCTACCTGTAGGCTTATCATGTGTAGGGCCTACATTTTGGGGGTCGGGGTCCAGCGATACAGTTATCATGATACATGACCTATTAAGTTTCATCATCAGTTATAATCAATTCTGTGCACACTTGTGATCCTAGATAGAATAGTCGGCTGACTAGATATATATTTCTTAGACTGTAGTATACACTGTACATCGAATGCATGCATGTGCCTGCGCCGTGGTATCGGCAGATTTTCATCAGGCGATTCAGGTTGACCAATCAGGCGAGCTCTAACATTCGGCCTAGGCACTCGCATCAAAGGTAAACAAACCTGCCGCAGTTCTACCTGTTATGTCAGACGTTGTCGGTAGCCGCCTGGAGAGTTTGTTGCGTGGATTTCTCTGATTTTGGTGACAATTTAGACGCCGATAGAAAAGGCTGACGTCTGTGTCAACATGGATCCCAATGGGACAATACTGTCATCTCTGACGATAGCGACAGAATACTTGGAGAGCTTGCCTGAAAACCCTCTAAGAGACCCTCTGAAGAATGGCTGGAACTACATGTTGGACACTTACACTAAGCCTCAAATTGCTCTTTGGGGCTCTCTGATTGTCCATGAAGTAAGTGACAGTCTAGATGAATAAAAGACGAAAATATTAATAAGAAAATTTGAATAAGAATGTCAAATTTTAATTACTTGTAATTACAAAACATCATTTTTGCTTTCAAAATCAGATTATCTTCAGTATACTCAATAAAGAACGCTGCCAGAATAGAGAAGGGTAAAGTACAAGTGTAAAAAGTGCCTCATTGACCTTATATATTTTTTTAAAATATTAGGCTAATATTTATTAATATTTTAAAATTAATAATGATACATTTATTTTAAGGTCCTCTATGTGTTGATATGTCTACCTGCATATTTATTCCAATTCATACCTTTCATGCAGAGATACAAAATACAACAGGTAATTTTTTTTTCTTTATATTTATTGTATTCTATTTGATGCTGGTCTTTTTATTTTTATTATTTTGTACTGGTACTGGGGGTATGCGCTCAGTAGTTTGTGGATTTGTCATGAGTATGCATTGCAATTATGACAAAGAAACAGATTTTATATCAGAAAAGATCCCTTACTTGATTTTAGGGTGCTTGAGAACTTGAGACCAAAATTGACTGTACATTAACCTCTAGTACCAAGAAACTTGATATTAATGAAAATAACATTAATGATAATAACTACCATTTAAAAGTCCATTTCATTCTATGCAAATGTAGCAATAGATTGATGCAAAATATTTTAAGTTAAATTGATCCTAGCTTTGTGACATACCTATTCTTAAATCATGCATATCTTAATATCTTTAGTTATTCTTTGCTTTAGGACAGGAAAGAAGAACGGCAGTGGGATTGCTTTAAAATGTTACTCTTCAGTCACTTTGTTATACAGGTAAGTGTACATGATTTCCTGCAGGTAAATGTTGATAATGTAATACACGTAAGTGTTGTTGTTGTTGCCATACAGCCGTGTGTGGACCCTTTCCAACAGGTAGACTGTCACCTGATTTATGATAACTGATCTAGTTTTAATTGTCACCTTTAAAACATTTAAAAAAATTTTGATGACTCGCTTTTTTCCAATGATATTACATTTTTTCTGTTGCATATGCAGGAATTTCAGAACATGATTTTGATATATTTCACATTATTATTATTATGAAGATAGCATATCTTATTTATCAGATTACATTGACACATTATTGTATGAATTGACATGATTAAATTTGATTGCTTCATTTCAGTTCCCCCTGATGTTGGGAACTTTTGCATACACGGAATACTTCAACATTCCTTACAGTTGGGAAGAGATGCCAGCATGGTAATTTTACCTACCCCCATCTTTTTTCCCCTCTCTCTCCCTCTCTCTCTCCAGGCACACACCAAGCAGAAGCTTATTAATGTATGAATTCTAAATTTGGGAGATCACGGTAATTGTATGTATTTGGTAGTTGTCATTTGGATCACAAGAGTGTCATGTGGAGTCGATATTGAAAATGATAAAATTGCCAGACATTCAGTCACTAAGCTTAGTTCATCAATGCTATCCAGTCCAAAGTCCAAGTTTGAAGTTGGTCTGAAATTCCTGTCATGTTACATGTACATGTACTAGTTAGTAACTGTTGATAAGGTGAAATGTTGGTGATTAAGCAGCTTTAGAATCCAGTACTATTTTCACCTTAGTACTTAGAGTTTCAAATGTGATGTCTGCTTACTTCTTCATTTTCAAATTTCCATAATATGTGCATAAAATAACCATACCCTGAGGATTGGAGATTGCCAAAAACTCACCACAGCCATTCTGATAATGGAGGGGAATTTTCAGTATGGCTATTTCTTGATCTTTTCAATCAGGGAAGGGGGGGTGAATTTTACAGATACTGTATATTTTTTAGTCATAATTTTTTAAAATTAAAACATTCCTATTTAACATATCTTAAATTAAAAGCAGGGTACTCTGTAGTTCTACTCTATGCAGCAAAAGCACCACAAATGCTATATAGAAGTACAGCTTTCATGATAATAGAATAATATATATGAAAGTTTGATCATTTTTACCTATTGAAAAGATTGAATCATTACTGTAATCTTTAATATTCAGGTTGTGAAGAAACTACCACATACTAGATTAGAATCTGAGGGTTCCCTTTAATAAATAATTAAACTTAATAGTTATATTATCATTATTGGGTCTGTGTTGTATTTCCAGGTATATATTGATGGCACAAGTCCTGGGCTGTTTTGTGATAGAGGACACTTGGCATTACTGGCTCCACAGGGCACTCCACCACAAGAGTATCTATAAACATATACACAAGATTCACCACCGTTACTCGGTATATTTACATTTACAAATGATTTATCTATTTATTTATTTTTTCAATTTATTGACTATTTTGGAAACTTTGAATATTGATGAAATAGACAGGTAGATGTTCTTAATTCTCCCGTCAGACATTCTTAGCCAGTATAATGATTTTGAAGACTTAGTGTGAAAAATTCCAGAACAAATTACTAAAAACTAATATTTCATATCCAATTTTTGCTGTTTATTTGTACTAATTATTCCACCTGGGCTCACTATTTTAATCAGCATCTTAAACTTTTTTTCTGTCAAAACCTTCATTTTCAAATGCTGTTCTGTTCTCCCCAGGCACCTATGGGTATGGTTGCAGAGTATGCCCACCCAGCAGAAACATTAAGTGAGTCTCCCCAGTCTTACCAAACGCACCAAATGAAAAATAAATAGTCATGAAATAAAACAAAATTTAAAAAAATTGGGAAAAAACAACTAAAAGAGAAATGACATTTAAAAAAATTAATAAAATTGGATCAGTATAGAGTAAAACACATACACACACCATTTGAAATGAATTTATCATGGTAAGATGTATTGCATTATATATGTAATGAGGTGGTATACAGCTGAGCTGTGTATTTAATTGGTCCAGGATCTTATTGAAGCCATGGTTCCAGTTACTGACAATTCATCATATGGGATGAAGACTGAACCCAAATCTGTGCCAGTTCCTTATGAAGTACCCTAAAATAGAATTAATTTGCCAATACTAGATGAAAAAAAAAAGTGCATTCATAGTGGCAATTGGGTCATTTTTGTTTTTCATTGTTTAAGAACACACACTCTTACACATACCAGTCCCTAATTGTCAAAATGACAGATCAATTACCATGGTGTTTCTATTTCAGTTTTGGGCATGGGATTTTTCATCCCTATTCTTTTGTTCTGCACCCACTTTGTCCTGTTGTGGGTTTGGGTGGCTTTCCGCCTCATGGAGACCATTGATGTCCACACTGGATACGACGTCCCCCATCTCTTTCACCTTATCCCTTTTTATGGAGGTAGGTATATGTACTGAATGTCTGAATATTATGTACAAGGGTAGTTGGGGCCACGGTTGAAATTCAACTCCAAGCAGACTGACATGTCATATACTGTATATAATATATATATATATATATCAGTGTTTGCGAAATGTGTGTGTAAATTTGACATCTTATAAATTTATGTATTTATGGGCAGGGGGAGTGTAGGTGGAGAGGGTCAGATTTAAAAACGTTTCTTGGATAATGCACTCCCTTCCTCATCCATCTATGAACAGTTATGTTCTCAATAAGATTTTTTTTTTTTTTTTTTTGCAAGATGGAGCAAAGGGTTCAAGCAATTTCTTCAATTCTGCACCGATTTCAAAATGAAATTTTAAAGCCAAATTTGAATAAAAGACTTACAGATGAGGATTAAAGATGTAAAATAAGTAATAACACGCAATGCAGCATCTTGAATCTTTACCTGTGTAACATTACAAGCATTTTTTTAAATCAAAAGCCACAAATGAATATAACCGTGGCAACGATATAACTCTTACATTAAAAATATAGGTTGAAGTACACTATGATAAAAATTGTAACTATATACTAGGCAATGCACTGACTTCATTTTTCAGGGGCCAAAGCCCATGATTTCCACCACATGAATTTTGTGGGCAATTACTCCTCCACTTTCACATACTGGGACAAAATCTGCGGCACTGATAAGCAGTACAAAGAGTACCTCGCCAAACAGAAGAAGATGGATTAAGTCCAGTCAGCAGGGAGACTTGATCAGGCATTGGAGAATTTTGAAAATGAAATCCTTAATCACGATCTCAAGACTAAACGAGTGCTCTCTCATACTAACCTGTGTAGTTGGAACATTTTAGGGCAATTGTAGGGGGCATTTTTCTATCAAACAAAAGCAGTTTTTGACTTTGATTAGCATTATGTGACCTCCATATAGCCATGAACAAAACATTTAAACTTTATTAGTCATACAGAAAATGTGATGTAAGTTGAAGATCTTGCAAAAAGACTGTGATGGTACATTATTGGCCAGAACCAATGCAAAAATAATTTTGAAAACATGTCTGAATACAAGTAATTTGAATAAAAAATATTAAGTTGAAATGGGGCAAAAAGGGAAAGATTTAAACGGAGGGCTGTGTTTCCCTTCAAATGATGCCCCCAGTGACATTAAGAATGGATGGACATTCGCCAGAGGTACAGTTTGCATGTTTACATCTCAACGATCAAATGGCCCAGTGTTGAGTGTATGCTACTTTATGCAGTATTAAATTAAGCAGGCCTTTATACATACTGTCTAACTTGATATTTCTAAAATATGTACTAGCTGTTATGTTCACAATACAGTCTTAT
Organism: Lingula anatina; assembly: GCF_051362555.1. NCBI lineage: Eukaryota > Metazoa > Brachiopoda > Lingulata > Lingulida > Lingulidae > Lingula > Lingula anatina. The sequence goes on along the minus strand of NC_141773.1, from coordinate 16,806,216 downwards.
GAATTGACGTATTTCAAAAACTATCAATAGTTCAGCAATCAAGTGTGACAAATACAAAGAGAACAGGTTCTTGTATGATTTCATTACAATTACTGGGAAATCTGAATTAAATACCACTCATAAACAAGTGTACTTAAAAGTAAATCTATCACTGGCTTTGTATACATAAAACACTTTGTTTAATGAATATCAGTATATTTTTATTGATATTGCAAAGTGATAAATAGAAAAAGAGAAAAGGACACAATTAAGCATCAAATCTTCAAGTCTCATAAATATGTAGACAATAGTGCAAAGATGGTATGCGATAATGCAATCCCAAAGACAATTTTCACATTAAATGGGTTGATTCTTCTGAATCGATTAAAAAGTATGGAATGCATATGCAACTGGAAGGTAACAAAATAGTGATTCAACTACATCAAACATTACTAAAAAGAATGTGTAAATATACAGGAAATGTTGAAAATTCACTATTTTGCTTTGAGGTAGTTAGTAAACATATTGAAGAAAATCTACTTTAAATATATCATCTGCAGGTGTAAAGTCGCAAGTTAAATATTTTTTTTTTAGTTTTATGCTAATAATTGTCTTCAAAAAAAAAGTGAAAAGAATTATCTGTAAACATCTAGAGAAAAATGGATCTATAATAGGGTAGTTTTGACTTATGATCATTTCCATCTTCATCAAGAACTTGACTCAGGCATAACTAATCATAGCAGAAATGACATAAATTTAATGTCTTTATAACTGTTCCTTTGGTTGTCTTTTATTGCCTCACATTCAAGACACTGGTAAGATGTATATATATATCTGCTTTCAATCCACTGTACGACAGCTTTGATGATTTTAGCCTAGTGATTAGAGGTTTGAAGATGCATATATTTCTGGAAAGAACTCGAAGAATCCCTGAAACAATAAACAAAACTTATCAAATTTACATACATTCAACATCAGTTAATATATTGTGTAGGAAAGGGTAAAAAAAAGAAATGCTTTAAAATTTTAATAGTTCAGTTGTTATTTTTTTATCTGGAATAAAGCCATCTTGCTCTTTTCATCTTAAAATCACCCAACATTTGAATGTACATGAAAGCAATATATATTTTTTTTCGGGGAGGGAGGTTAATAGACGGGGTGCAAGATGGCACTATAATTCTTTACCTTGTAAAGTTTAATTGACTGCAGGACAGAGGAGGTACAACACATCTCTCTAATGGAATGCATGCTAAGTTGTGGTCCACCTATATCAACAGTAGGCATGCCCAGCTTGGCAGACATGATGGGGCCGATAGTGCTGCCACATGGTGAGTCATTCCTAACTACAAAATCCTGAAAATAAATGAACACATTATGATTTGATGGAATTTCATGTAACTAGACTGATTGATAACTGCAATCTCATTTAGGTTGGCTATAACTGCCTTATTACTTTCATCCAAAGAACGGTTTACAAAATTCTGATTTTAATTGTGGTCATGTGCACTGCCACTTATGCAACAACAAGAACTTCAAATGTGGTCATTTTAAAGTAACGGCATCAATATGCCCGTAAAATATCTGAAACATGATCACGAACTACCCCTTTAAATGGAGAAAACAAATACACAGGTCTTACAGACTGGGATTGGTAATATCAGAATACCTGAAGAGGGACATGTGACCTGGTGGCGACCTCTCTCAAAATGGCCGCTGTAACAGCAGTGGTTGCATATCTCTGATTGGCATTATGCTTCACTACAATGCCCTGTAACACACAAAAGACATAACATGTACATTGAAGAACTCTTCATAAACCCAAGCTTATTATCAACATGGTTTCTTTTGTTCCCTTTCATATATTATGTCAATTTTTCTTTATATCAAAATTTAGTAGGCAACCATGTTCATCTAATACAGAAAGAACCAAAAAGCACTCATATAAAAAAAACAACTTTAATCCTTTGTACTGCTGACTACAGCATTTGCACTCATTAATTTCCTCTGAGAACTCTTATTTAAAAAAATGCACCTTTTTATATTATAAATACATAGTGTACTTCTTTAGCTTGACTGCTTACCTTATGAAGACCAGGTCTGTGCTGGTCTTCATGCTTCTCACTGGAATGACATGAAACATGTGAGCTGCTAATATATGTTTAAAAGGAAAACTTGCTAACATGGAGACTGCAGCATGAAAGAACTTTAGAACTGTTTACAAAGGCTGGTCCACGCTTTCAGAACAGAATGTTAGTCTTAGTATTTTGACTGAAGATTAATCAGGAAAAGTCTGATTGAAATATAGCACCCGTGTTATCACAAGCAAGAAATAACCACTAGTTTACACCTATTACAGTAGATTTCTCCTGAAGTGATACTGACCAGTTTCTCTGTTAAAGTTAAGAATAACATTTGGTCTATAGTTTTACTGTGAAAATGGCCACCGTATACATGTACCAAGTTGTGTAAGCAAAAACGGAATACACATGTCCATAACATTGGTACAAAATCCAGTCTGACCTGTAATTTGGGTGGACAGCGTGTGCCTGGTCAGCACTGACCATGAGTGACCTTGGCATTGCAATCTCAAAGCTCCCAGGGGTGGGGCCACTGATTCTTCTGAGAACCAACTCTTGAAATGTAGATCCTGCTCCCTGGGCACTCTGGGAACCAACCTGGGAGGAGAAAGTAAACTGTGGGTAAACCGTAGCAAAACAAATACTTTTGAAAATCTTAGACAATATATCTACAAGCATTACAGGAGGAGTAAGAAGTCGTTTAACCCTTTTGGATGGTTTGCAACTTTGACTGTCACTGAGACTGTCACTGGTTGTAAATTACTTATTCAGGAAGAGAAAAAGACTAGTAAGCCATTTACATTATTTTTTTTTCATCATGCATGTTCATTTATTCCTCTGGACCATTGTTTGGTATCTATATGCTTATCTTGCAGTAAAAAAGGTTCTTTTATGTTGCAATAAAGTGCAAAATAAAATTAAATACCAAAATAACAATAATTCAGCTTAGTGCATACCTCCTCATTATCAAAAAGGCTGATCATTCTTATGTTGGGATCTTGTTGTAGTGTTTCATTATTGCATGCATCCAGCAGACCCTGGAATAGAATATATTACAGTTATTGAAACAATGGCATCTTCCACTGATGTTTCTTAATTTTAAATTTAATATCGACAAATAACTGTCCAGAGCAAATTATCAATAAAAATCTGGAATCGCTGTTTAGGTGCAGTGTTTGAATGGTTGAAAAATTTTAAGTCAAAATGGGACTTACCAAAAATATCTACAAAATGATAATATATATATTGCAACTGAATAACTGGTTCCAAGAATTCATCTGGTATAGATTTGATATTCATCTTTTTTGCCTCAGCTATGTCAGACAGAAATTTATGTATTTTAGTCATAAATTGTAAAAAATATAACACGAGTCAATAAAATCATCCAAGTAAACAAAAGACAGCACTTTATATTTGGAGCATCACAGAATTGAAATATCCTACCTCCATTGCAGTGTAAGCATTCAACAGGTTATCCAATCTTGGAGCAAAGATGAACTCATTCAATGCTCCTCCTAGACACTTAAATGAAATTACAATGAATTAATTAATAATAATAAAAAAACATTTTTTCTTGACCATATGATCACAAAATTATTTTATCAAGTCTTTTCAAAGCTGTCAGCTTTCATGGTACACCAACATGTACGAGTAAGATCTTTAAAATGGACCCTATATGTTATTACAAGGCTCTCTTTATTTTTCTTTTTCTTTTTAATTTCCCCACCCAACTTCCCTCCCCCCAACTGCAAAACAGTCCACTTCAAAAACATCAATTTCTGATAATTCCCTTTACTTACAGCAGGCTGGGTGTCTGCCAGACAGAGCTCAAAGTCCATGATCTGGTCAGCTGTCACCCCGAGTTCACCGCTTAGTATGTGCACCAGGACAGGGTGGTGCTTATCAGCCTGGAAAACAAAGTATTCACTGATCCACAGGGTGTCAAAGCCAGTACAGGTTCTTTTAGGATGATGTCAGACATTACTAGGAAGCATAGCACCAAGGTGCATGTATTAAAATTCATCAAAATATATAATACATTGTGATGTACACATGTATAAGTTATAATAAACAGCAAATACTTATGATTATTTCTGAATCACTGTGTGCATTCTTAGAGAAATGAATTTTCCAGCACAATAATTTTGTGGTTCTCCTTCTTACAACACATGCCAATCTTATGTAAATGTTTCAATTTGTAATTCTTATCCTATTCAAGTTTATGTACAACTTAAGCCTTGTGTTTTCCATGTATTAATAAACTTATTATTATTATACAAACTCCTCACAATCACCATCCTTACTCACTTCCTGCTTGAAGTCTGAAGTTTCTGCTGTCTTACTGCCATACTCCAGCTCTTCCTGTATACTGGTAGCCAATATAGGCTGCCTACAATGAGAAATCAGTTCATGTATATTATTAGTATGTATATAATTATCATTATCATTAGAGAGCTTGGGATCAAGATATTGCTGGATGGTAAGTGTTGCATACCAGAACAGGTATGAAATTGCAGAACTACAAATTGTTAACTCAGGAAGCTATGTTTAAGGGAGCATTATTCCATAGCTCATGTGTCACTGAGTGATCTTTAAACATACTTAGGTATTTAACTAGCAAGCCGACTTGTTATGTCAATCACTGTGTTATTGTATACGTTAAAATCATTAAGATAATTATCAAAACAGTTAAATTTCCAATTTGAAACCAATGTGTTATTAGGACGTCATATTTGAAAAAGATTAGTAAAAAGTTCTGAGAAAAAGAGCATGTTGACTTCAGAAATTACGTTTTTTTTTGAAAAGATTATGGTTTTTTTAAAAATTCATTTTTTTCTTAATCAGTGCTTACTACTGGCTCAAAGGACTATATGGCTAAAAACATTTTAGAACAACCTTGTATATAGGTATAAAGAAGATGTTTAAAATTGGTGCATAATTCAAACAATTACAGGTGTGTCTCTTTGTTAGGTGAAAACTTCTCATTCATGTCCCTCATGAGGTGAATGGCAATGTTCGGCACCCTCAAGATGGGTCTCTTCACATGGACAAGGCGATGGCCTAATTTGCTGTCATTCTGAAATACATAACAGGCTGGGACATAATCCATCAGTCCAACACAAATGACAGAGAATGCTTTTACACAAAAGTATGGACACAAAAATTCATGTGGAAGTCACTTTGATAAAATATTAGATGGGGGGAGTGAAAGATTAAGTGTTAATCTGCTTTTATGTGTAAAAAAAAAAAAAAAGAGAAAAAACATGGAAAAAATTGTGGAAGAACAATTTAGGCACTTTGCTATTACATATATAGATATCACCTATAAGCCCACATTCAGAACAGTAGACTAACTAGACCAAGGGTCAAATATAGCTGACCCTCTTGAATACTTCCCCATACGAAATCTATTCAGTATCTAATAGTAGATTACACTGCAAGCTTTTTAGTAGGTTGCCATATTTGACCCATGGACTAGTTAGTCCACTGTTTTGAATGTGGCCTTACTGTAAGCACTGACCTTCACTATCACTCTGCCGGCCACAGTCAAGTCTCTGTCAAACCAGGTGTGCCAGGTTCCCCCTCCATAACACTGGACACCAACCTGTAAATAACCCTGTCGGACCTTCCGGGAAATTGGCTTGATCTGTAAAATAATTGTTCTTTTTCATTTATCACAATATTTTCATCGATAAACAGCAAAACTGTACTCTTGAAAATATTTTAAATGGTGTCTTTCAAATTAGTTTGTTACAAAGTAAGTCTATGAATATCATAGTTTCTTCGACTAAAACCATAGTTGGTGTACTCGATTGTTTGGCTGTCGAATAAATCTTTTGAATTTTTACTTCTATCATCATTGTTACATCATCATCTAAGGTATACTTTGAATTAACATGATTTTATGTAAAATGTGCACCTTCTGGTTACTGTAACAAACAAATAAATAAGTACAGAAGAAAATAATAAATAAGGTAGTTTAACCTTTAGGCAGGGGCTGTCAGTGTGTGCCCCTACAATGCTGAACCCATTGCCTGGCCGGTACTTGCCTCCCACAGCAAATGCTATGATGGTAGAATGGTTCCTGGTGACAAAATACTGGAAATAGATATAAAACACAATCAGGATAGATATTCAGCCATTGGTGGATAGGAGGAACAATGGGTCCCCCCCTCCCTCCAGCTTCCGACTCTCCCTCCCTCCCTGCCCACCACCACCACTAAATAAATAAATAAATGAAATAAGCGGTGTGGAGGGGGAGAAATGACAAGCCATAATGGCAAAAAAAATTAATCTATTTTCCATTCCTATGTCCTATCTACCTTGGTCCCCATCTACTCACTTTAAAGTAAACTACAATAGGAAGCGGGAGTATAAATCATGATCAGCTGATGAAATTATTAACAGGGCAATTCTCAGAGGACCACTTTTGTCTTACCTTGTTGGAAGGTTTGATGTCCCATTTTTCTGTTTCTTTGAGCTCCAAAAATCCAGCTGACAGCAGTCTAATCTTTATCTCCTCTACAGCTGAAACAGTCATAATGTTTTTTTTTTCATAAGAGGAAAGCAACTTTCATACAATTTGTGTTTTGAGAGGTTATAAATTCATAATTCAGTTTCTCCCTAAGTCCATCAAAAGTAAATGTTACAGGGTACAATTTGTCTTAGGCATGTTATTTTAAGTTTTTAAGTCACGGCAGTGTAAATGAAATAAAGCTTATCAAAATTTTCAAAGTTTTTAATAAAGATAAGACTCACAAAATACCACCACTGCATTAATATCCACTAGAGCTCATTGGACATGCATTACTTTTTAACATGCCTTCACTGTTTTCATGTCTTCAAAACTTAAGACCTATATTTTTTTCATAATAAAGGCTCAGAAACCCTGGGCCCATGTCTGCCTGGTACTTACCATGGAAGGGGGAGGGAGATCTGTTGACATAATTGATGAAATGCTTGGCTGCAGACAACACGGACTCTGACTAAAATGATAATACAGATTTTAGGTTGATATATTGTAATGATTATGTCCAAGAGAATTTCATTTTATTTATTTCTCTCCCCCCCCCCCCCCACATGCACACACACACAAAAAGCTATTAATTCTTGAAGGAAAGGGGAGGAGGCACAAAAAAAAAAAAAAAAAAAGAGGCATGCAATCCAGATAAGATAACATTAAACAGTAAATATGCAATTGCCTTTAAGAGTTTTTTTTTTTTTTTTTTTTTTTTTTTTTTTTTTTTTTTTTTACAAATACACGTGCAAGCATCTCATTATGAGTCTGCTTTCTTTTTCAAGTTGAATGTACAATTAACCGATTACAGTGACGTCATATTTGCTCCGTAACACTAGTCCCGCGGCCATGCTGGAGGGAATGAACGTCGGGGAATAGTAGCGTAAATATAGGTAAACCAAATAAAATAAAGTAAACTTCATATCACGATCAAAGACACCAAAGGGAAAAGGATATATACAAGCTGAGGCTTCAGCTGATCAGCGGGATCGACCGATATGAACTCAAGACAGTCTAAAAACGTGAAATCCTACTAAATGCTACTTACCCAACATCGTGTTGTCAGAAGATAGTTCAGTTACATGTATCTTGTACTTCATTTTTCTTGTTCATTGGGTAATAACAGTTATAGTTTGAGAGAGTTTAATGTGTAATCATAAGTTTAACCATAAATAGAAGCAACTGTTTTCATAAAGGATAGATATAAAAAATTTGAGCTGATCATTAGGATAAACCCTTGTGGATTCAAGGAAGAATGTATGATTGTCTTATGACATGAAATATTGCTGTTAGTTATGACTTATCTTCACATCGTGAAGCTGTCAGAAATTATTTCAGCATTCTTGTACTTCATTTTGGTTCATTAGAAAGTACATGTAACAAGACTGTTGTTCATTCATGTAAGCAGCATTGTTAGCATTTTATTATTAGTTCAGTCATTCACAGAAGCATTTGTTAGGCACTACAAATATCCTCAAACCTCAGTTTAAGTGGGACTTAGAGAATGGGAATTTGCCATGGGACTATACACTTGATATCAATGGAGCAATAGAAACTATGTCAATGATGAAAAAGACGTGTCCTTTGTATCAAAATAAAGCTGGTGAGTTGTGTTGTAAATAAGTTTTCAAAATACATCTACTGTCATAAAAAGTATTGTATCAAACTGATTTTATAAAATTTTATATACCATTTGCATTGAGAATATTTTGCTAGGTATTCAGTGAACAAAATTCATGTATTTTAAATTTACTTTAAAACTGCAGTATCAGGTATTTGTTGTTCTCTTTTTTTAATGTAAAGCCTAACTATATTGGGGATTTTCAGATGCTATTGTTTATACAGTACAGAAGTAAAGTATGCAGAACATTTGCTCTATACCATCATCAACTTTTTAAATTATTTCAGCATTCTTGTACTTCATTTTGGTTCATTAGAAAGTACATGTAACGAGACTGTTGTTTGAGAGAGTTTAATATTCACCATGAATGCAACCATTCATATAAGCAACATTGTTAGGATTTTATTATTATTCAGTCATTCACAGAAGCAAGGCATTTTTCACAATCATGTATTTATGATGTCCAATGTAAAATAATAATTCAGTTCATGAATTGATTTCTGCAACCATTTGCTTAAACATATAGGAAAAGTGCACATTTTGTATGAATAAAAGTGAACATGAAATGCTGAGTTCTGAGTGTCGCTTCAATTAAATAACTCCTGTCATGCACTGGATTTCACTCTCCTGATGTTCAGATCCTGTCTCCCCAGCTGGTCACAGAGATCTAGGAATATTTTTTGCTGCTTCTACCTTGTGTGTTATCAAAAGCTTCCGTTTTTTTTTTTTTTTTTTTTTTTTTTTTTTTTTTTTTTTTTTTTTAATAATTAACTTGCACCCAATCAGTGTGGCTTGGTGGGAAATGCCTGATCAATTTCCTACATAAATACATAAATTAATAGAAAGATAACAATAGTGATTTTTATTCATATTATAACTTACAACATTACAGTTGAAAGGAGCAGAATTTAACATTTTTACAGAGGAAAGTGCAAAATTATTTCATGAGGTTATTAAAGTTATATGTCAATTACACCTGAGGTAGAATTTACTTGCAAAATAAAATTACTCTTATCACTACACCAAATCGAAAATTAAGCCACTAACTTCCAAATACACTTCATACAGGTAATTGATTTAATTGGCCCAGCTCAGCTGTGTACAGTACAAATATAGCCTTGACACTAATTGGGAATAATGCTAACCAGGTATAAAAGAGGTAGGTGACAGCCGATAAAATCTAGAGAGCACCGTAACTGATAACAAATTACACCCAAGGCAATAGGTGAGTCTTCATTATAAAAGTCGAAACCCTGCCTGGGTATTTCCACAGGTTTTAACAAATTAACACACTCTCCATCCACACTTTTTGGGCACTACTTTAAATATATACGTGCGCCCCAAACGTACACACCTAGGTCTTTGGTGTTCTACTGTTTTTTCTTTTATGGTAAATCTGCACAGTTGGCTCTTCATTCTTTGCTATAAAATAAATTAGTTTTATCCTTTACTTTTCCGAAGAGTCTTGATTCAAAGCCACCTCGCCGTCTCTCCTCCGTTAATGGTTTTAGTTCCTTCACCATGGGTTTTTACCACTGCAGGCAGTCTGTGAACGCTTGTAAAGTAAGTTACCTTCTCTCGATCAAATACCCTGCAGTAATTCATCATTTTGCTCGGTTAAATATGAAAAAAAATACAGAAAACGAAAACTGAACTACAGACATGGCTTGTTCATGCGCAGCAGACGATTCCTGTCTCCCTCCAGCATGGCTGCCGTTTGTTTTGATGACGCAGGCTCTAATGGGTCAATAACAAGATGACTAAGCAAACATTTGAAAACGCATACAAAAAAGCTCAAATGGATTCATGTTCTGAGTTAAACACTAAAATATTTCAACCATCAATGATCTGAGGGCACCGGTTATTGCGACGCTTTAACTCTAGTATAGTATCTCTGACAAAAAGCCGATCAGGCCGTTGCCAATATTATGGCAATTGAATCATGTTGGAAAAGGGGTGAACAAAAACTTCCTCAAGCAAAAGCATAGTCCAGCCATAAAGTCATATTGTCACGATTGTTTCTTAAATCCTTTACCTTTACGTCAAAATGCATTTTAAGTTGAGATTAAAATGCACTAATTACGAAGAGAAGTTGCACTTACCATTATTGATTGCTAGGGACTCCAAACCAAAATGATGCGACAGGAAGTTTATATAGTACTCTCTGATATTATAAAGATAAAATTAACTAAATGCATTCTACAGCCAATTAACAATACCTAGATTTTATCAGAACTAGTTTGATATATTTTAAAAAGTATCTCTTAATTTTTTTAATATAAAAGTAACACAATGAACAGTTGGCATTTGCTTTGTCTATATCTTAGTTTGGAGATTATATTTCAAGATGTCTGCGCCCAGGCCGGCGGGAAATCGTTCCTGTGGTGCAGAAGTTACTTGGAAATTTGCAATATTTTGGGGGGTCATATGCATAACTTGTTTAAAATCCTCTTTAGTACAATCTCTCGGTAAGTGACAGAATAAAATAGTGGGGATTCTAAATAGGAATCCTCGTATTTCTGAACTAAGTCATCCTTTTACCAACTTTCATCTTCAAGTTCAGCTAATGATTCATGCTTCTAGAATTAGTACATTTACAAGCTAGTGCATGTGTTTCAACGATAGTTCCAAGAGGCCATCTGTACGTGATTTGAAATTATTTGTGGCTGAACCGATAAATCTTCTAACAAAATATTTTTGTTGCAAATGCTCAATGTGCAAACACCAGTAACTTAGTTGGAAGTTTTCCTTATAATTTATTTATTTATTTATTTGGTAAATGGGTTTCCTTTAAATATATATTTATATTAAATAGCCAGCCAAGAGCTGTTTGGATTGTTTTAATACCATGCCGATGAAAACAAAGTTAATCTTTTTCTTGTTCAACTTTATCACAGAGACTTACGTATACAGTCTAACAAAAAGTAATAATGAGCAGAAAGTTGATTCAAGACCTACTTCAAGGCTGGTTGTATTTTGTTATGAAGGGGAGGAGTATAAGGCAGTAAAGTTATGGACTACTGCAACTGTAAGTGATATATTTTCCTAATTTCTTTATGACACAAGATTCAACATAAAAAATTAATTAATAAGTGACATGTTACTTTATATACCCTGTAATATTGCAAGTATCACTGTTGCAATGTATGTAATGAAAGCAGCTTCATATCATTTTTAGACAATAACATTTCATATTTGGTGCCAAAAATTAGACACTATTTACTATGTAGTTATGACAGAGCTCATTCTTTTGTCACCATAGCTACGGCTAGTAATCAGTGAGGAGGACTATGAGCTGTTCAAAGGTGCCAATACTTCAGCTGTGCAGGAACAGTATCACAATGCCATGAAGTCATGGTTTAACTTGTTGCCATGGAAAAAGGAGGAGGTTACCATGGATACCTTTAGGTTGTCATGTCTTGGTGTGGCAACCAAAACTAGTTATTCTGTAAAACTAAAGATTAGAGGTTAGCATTATAATTACAAAAATTTAAGGCATAATTCATGAAATATGAATATTTGAAGTATTTGTTCAATATTTTTAAAATTTGGCATCTCATTTCAATTTAATCACTTTTTAAGGATTGGGGCAGATTACTATTTCTGTTTAAAAGATTGCAAATTTGTCCAAAACTAGGATCAGATATTTTACTGTAGTTATTCTCTACTTTTACTATAGTTGTGCTTTTACTATAGTTATGTGAGAACTATTTTTGTTTTATTCATACTTTTATTTTTGAATGTTAATTTTCAATAATAGCTATAGACCCCTGGCTGATCACATACCTGTTCCTGGGACTGATTTTGTTCTTCAATGCCAGAAGACTCAGCAAGAACATTGTATTCTACTATGGCACTGGGATGACTGTGGGGCTGCTGGCTTCTTGTCTTATCATTGTGTTTATTGTCAGCAGGTTTGTGCCCAGGGTAGGTATACATATGGTCCTGTATTGTTACTGCCAGGCCATGGTGCATGTTAGAATGTTTTAGCTTGTTGTTTGTTTTTAATACATGAAATCCTGAATTATAATTCCATGTTATATTCAGATTTTTTTAGTAATTATGAAAAATACTATGCAATATGCATGCACTAATGACATTTTAAACAATTCATGTTGATACATGATCATTTTCCATTTTAAAACAGTGGGCCAATGAATTTTATTAAATGGCAAAAATGCCTTTTCTGCACAAAGCTTTGTTGCTTTGAGTGTACATATACATATTAATACTTTCAGAAAACAGGCTATGTTGTGCTGGCAGGAGGTTGGTCCTTCAGTCTCTTTCTTCTTAATGCCATGTGGTCAAATGTGCAGAACATACTAGAAACATATTCACACTACGTCCTGGGCTACTTTGCAGTTGCAGGATTATTAACCTTAGCAGTACTCTACTGGCGAGGTCCAGTGACAGACCCAAGGAGTCTTAATCTCATAAAGTGGACATTACAGTTATGTGCTTTAGGCTTGGTATATGGAAGCACAAGACAGATCCAGGAAGTTGCCATTAGTACTATCATTGTTATATTAACAATTCACTGTTTTCCAAGGAAGATATTACACTATATTTTATCAGTGTGGTGAGTAGTGGCAAAAGGTTAGTTGACCACATTTAAAATAGCATAGCAAGCATACAAACAATTTTTACCTATGTAGATAAAAAATATTCCCTCTTAAAATGTAATGAAGAAATTGAATAGATCAAGTGAAAATATAAAAATAAAAAATACATTGCATTGAGTTTCAAATGTGAAAAAAATATTCACCTGCATTGAAACCATAGCTGTGACCCCATCATGTGTTATGGAAAACTCGATTCTATGTTCCTCTTTTATGGACAGGAGACGGCGGTTTCCACCCAAAGTGCACCTGTTAAGTGAAGAGGAGTACCAACGCCAGGCTGATGAGTACACGCGCCAGCAGTTGGAGAGCCTTCGCCAGTATTGTCTCAGTCCTAAGTGTGATGCATGGAGGACTATTTCCAGGATCAATTCTCCATCCAGGTAGGGCAATTATAATGATTATAGAAAAGATACCAACTGTGGGACTGCTGAATACCCGACTCCAGTACTGTCAGGATCAACTCTCAAGCCAGGTAGAACAAGGGGATTTTTATTGTGGATGTTTGTTCCTCATAGTTAAGGAATAGGATTTGAATCAGAGGCATTCAATTACAATTTTTATTAAATTTGTTAATGTTTCCCAGGAAATTGTTGCAATTTGTGTAATTTAGTCACCTTTCATGAACAGTGGGTCTCAGATGCAGTATAGACTATAAAGGGAATTATACAATCTCGCAGAATGTTACCTATTAAAATCTGTTCAACGTGTTCCATCACTTTCAGATTTGCCAGCTTTGTGGAAGGAGACTCGCACATCACAGACACAGAGCTCTTGGACTATGACTCTGACCCCGTCCCTCGTTATGGAGTGGATCTTGATGATTCCGATGAGTCAGAAATGAGCTTCAGACTCAACTCTCCTTGACAGAGAGGGCTTATTTCTTCAATCACATATTAATGGTTTACCATGTTACCCAAGGGCACAAAGATACTGTCATTTGACCAATATGTTGCTGTGTGATAAAAAATGGCATGGCCCATATCATGCAATGAAAGTTCTCAGGACTTTTTATATATTTTAAAAATGCGCAAACTTGAATGTAGATCTAGTTATTAGCATCTAATTTTTTTATTTTCACTTTGATATGCATATTATTTCTTTTATGTCAGAAAAATAGCTACATGTCATCTGGTATATCCCCACTAAAAAATATTTTTTCTTCTGGAAATAAGATGCTTTTGCCTTAATAGTGTTTTAAATTGTTAGACTATTTATTATAAGTGCAAAGATGTACATGTTATAATTCTGGGTTTGTAAATATTAATTCTCCAATTTAAATTGTCAAATGTGAGTTTTAAAACATAAGCAAGAACTTAAAAATAAAGTGTTATTCCAAGGTACCATTGTGTTGATAGCTTGCATTTTTTTTCAATTAAAGTTTGTTTTATGAAAAGTTATTTGACTCATCTCTTCAACCCTGCAAATCAATTTTGAACAATTCATAATACTTAAGTTTTAAAACTCTTCAATTTCTATGCTGTGTTGAAAGCATACCTGTAAGAGCTTTTGTCCTAACCTTAGAAGTTTTAAAAACTATTATGAACAACATTACTACTAAGAATAATTTCCATCAGTTTTTAACTACTTTAAGTGACACGTTGTCACATTAGTTTTATTGGCAACTTGTTGGATATTACAAATCAAAATCATTTTGTTTTCTTATTCTGCTGTATCACAGATTACAAAATCGTCACATCAAGTAAATAAAATGGTCTGATGAAGTCTGTTGATTGTACTAGATTTGAACATTCATCAACTGTTCTAATGTTAAATGTTAATAATGTAAATAACAATTCATATGATTTTGGCTCCATGTGAAATTGTGGACGGGTATTACCTTTTTTCTTAAGTATTTGTGGATATATAATAGTAAGTCGGGGTACAATATTTGTCAGGACCTTTAACTCAGCAATGGCCTGATTGCGTTAGATGTGTAGGGGCACCTGTTCAAGGTGCATCGCTGTTGCATGGCAACACCAAGCTTTCCAGCCGGATGTATGCATTGCGCAGGTCAATGTTTGGATATTATGGGATGGAATTCCGAGCAGAAGAAAATAATGTAGTGCTATGTTGTGGAATCATAGAAGTTTTGACAAGTCCTTTTGCGTAATTGGTGTACTTTGTTGGTTTTAAGTGTGTTAACAGTTAGAGACTCAAGATGAATGACAGACTTATAAAAAAGACTCAGGATTCTTTAGGCAAATTGATAAAGAAACCTCCGTTAACAGAAAAACTGTTATCGAAACCACCGTTTAGATTTCTTCACGATGTCATGACTTCGGTAAGTTGGATGTTTGAGATATTGGTCAAGAGCTCTGTCCAGCGTAGTATGCTATTATTTGTTTTACCTCATGTTATGATTCATTAGGTCATATTAACGCAGTTTTAAAAGTTCCAGTTTTGGAGAAAAGGGCTCTTCTTAGTACTGTTGCTTCATCATCTAATAATGCAACATTAAAAAATTAACGCTTATTCCCCTTTTCTTTTTTCTTTCAATGCGTACCATTCAATACATAACGTTTGTCTTTATTTTTCAGGTGATAAAAAATACAGGGTTCATGAAAGGCTTATATACAGATTCAGAGATGAATTCTGACAATGTCAAGGTAAAACATCATTGCTAAATGTCATGTCAGCATTATCTGTTCAATATAGTTTGCAAATTACACTTTTGATGGATTTTGATACTGTCATAACTTTTGCATTTAATTTAAGGATTTTTGTGGTGAAGCAATTGCCTGGATGTTGTAATGATGTCTTCTAAGTTGTTTGATGAATGGTGCTTCAAATAATTAAAAAAATTGCTCATCATAGACTCTTTCATTTTTCTCTACTTTTTAGGACAAAGATAGTAAAATGGCATTTTTACAAAAATCTATAGACTTTGTTGGTAAGTGTCACTTCTGTGTACTTAAAATTTCAGCCCATCACTTTTCATTAAAAGAGTTTTTAAAAGGTTTATGTGCATTAGTATCTTATCATTTATGTAATTGAGATATTATCACACATGGCATAGAAACTAAGCAGAATATCATGTAGAATTTGGTTGAAAGTTTGTAGTCATAATTGCTTTAACATGCTTGAATTTACTTTTAAGGCATGGTCTTAGGCCGTCAGTTGGATGCTAAACCAGTCAAAATAGTAGCAGGACATGAGCCAGAGAAAACCAATGAGTTTCTTCAAGCCCTTGCAGAGGCAATTGGCAAAAAGGCAAGAAATATTGAGAAAATGCCATTGTTAATGAAATCGACCACAATATTTTTCTGACACTTCTTGCTTAGTCATTAGGCAAATGTCACACCCTTTGGATTGTCTGTATTAATGTCTGTTTTTTTTCATGCAAGGCATTAGATACGTTAGGCCTTGACACTTGACTTATGCATGATAAAATGAAGTGAGGGTTCCTGTTTTAAGTGTTGCTCACTGCACAAATTAAGGTGCTGTTTTGTTCAGTGTGCCCTGGTATTTACATTTATTTTTACTCTGTTTCAGGTTAATAATGATGAATATGTAGATAAATTTAACAAAGGCGACAGAAAGCCATCTAGTGGTAGGAAAGACAGAGGGAAAGATGTAAGTGTTAAGTTCACCGTATTGTTTATTTTCAGTACTAATGGACAGCAGTGCCAATTAAAAAATCACAAAGGTTTTTTTTTTTTTATTTGTCAGTGTTCCAAACAAGTTTATCTTGTGAACTGAAAAATATAAATGACTTTTAAGAACTAAGTAGATTTTAATACTCATCTTTAACATATTTTTATCTTAAGGAGAAAAAGGACGAGGACAAGAGAAGTAAAGATAGAGAAAGAAGTAAGGATCGAGAAAGAAGTAGAGACCGGGACAAAGAAAGTGCTAAAGAAAAGTCTCGTGACAAAGACAGAGATCGAGATAAGGAGAGAGACCGGGATAGAGACAAGGACAGGGATAGAGACCGGGACAAGGATAGAGATCGGGACAGGGATAGAGACAAACACAGGGAAAAATCTCGAGATAGAGATAGAGACAGAGATAGGGACAGAGATAGAGATAAAGAAAGAGACAGAGATAAAGATAGAGGAGACAGGCATGATCGAGATAAAGAAAGAGATAGGGAGAAAGAAAAATCTCGAGAAAAAGATCGTGACAGGGATAGAGAAAAGGAGAGAGAAAAAGAAAAGGTGAAGTTTTTATTTATATTCCTTTTTAATTTCAAAAAAAATTGAAAAGGGTTATTAATTTGCATATTGTTGAATTGGATAAAGTTTTTTTAATGCTCTCTTTTGGTTAAATTTATGAATTTTGCTTTGCATTACAATATTGTATTGTATTGTCTGTATCACAATCAGTATTGCAAGTCTGTCATATTGTTACATTTCACAGTATAACATATACTTTTTATATGATTGTAGGCAAATGATGAAAGTCGTAAAGAAAATCAGGAGCCTATAGTAAATGGCACAACAGAAGAGACTCAGAATGAAGAGGTATATTTTCTCCTCTTTTTTTTTCACAAAAGATATAATGTTACAACTCATGCATTTATATTTCCTTATCAGATAAAGTTATGACTTGCTATAGCCCTTTGTTTTAAACCTTGATCAGCCTTTTGACACCATCTCACATTCCTTTATTTGCCATGAGAGCATAGGTTTTTGTTTTATGTTTGGCCAATCATAATCATATCAAGTCAAATTTCATAGTTTATATACACCAACTGATGGTGTATTAATAAATAGCATTTCGCAACACCTGTTTTACAGGAACCTCCAGCACGCATTCCAAGGCCATCCTCGGCCAAAGGGTCTCGAAGGCGGCACAAAGATGGTATGTATTTCCCCTTTGTCCCTCGCCTCCCACCTGATGTGCTGTGGTGATTTGCCTGACGCATCTTGCTAACAGAAGAAAGGGATTATGGGTAGTTTTTCATGATTCCCTTACATATGCAGGAAGCTGATTGTACTTGGAAACCATTTTTTAGTGCTGTGAGAGAACAATAATTGTAAACATTTCAGTTCAAAATGCTTACTTTTGATAAATGAAGCATATTGTTCAATGGGTATTGAATATTTATCTTGGAAGTTTGATTTGAAGGTTTTTGATAAATTTTCTACATAACAGAGAGCCAGAAAATAAGAGAAAAAATTCATATTTTATCACTGATTTCATGATTCCAGAAAACTTAAATTAAATCAAGAGTTGGTTTCAAGGAAGTCAAAGCTATTTGTTTAAAGGATTTGTTTAAAGTTGGTTTGATAAGGTGATGCTAGGCTTCAGTTTCCTGGGTTACATTTTCTTTGTCAATTTTAAACCACAAAAAAACATAGAAAAGGATATTGTATTACATGTTGCAAGCTCTGTGTTGTAACAAAAATTTGGACGAGGGGGGTGTAAATTGCATGGTCCCAAATGCATGCAGTTGCATTAGATGTAAAGATGAAGATTGGAGTCCCATAGAAACTAAATGTGTACATATCAGTGTTTGGTCTGGAAATGATGATATATTTTTTGTCTGGGTGCATTAGTCATAAATTTTAAAAAATGTTGTTGCTTCATGTTTGACAGCAGTAGCTTAGGTGTGCATGAAAGGTAGCCTGGAAGTCTTCCTGTAGAAATGGCATGCAAAACTGCAGGTGTTATTGTAGATTACCTGTTGCATAGATCATGCAAGTTTATATGGGCTGAAATTCGTAAACTGATGGATGAATGGACAAGTGGAATTGTTCTTATTCTTAAGACCTCTTTATAGGAATATTAGAAATGGCAGCCCAGCTGTCTGTGAAAAAGTTTTCAGAGTTGGCTTGCTGTCTAGTAACTGGTTCATGGCCAGTGTTAATTAAGTGTGGTCCAAGCTTCTACCCCTGGTCCCTTTCTTCTCTTCCCACTTCATGCATGTCTCTTGCACAATCACTGTTAATGTTGCTGCATGTTGGTTGTTGCTGTTACTGGTGTTGTTGTTGGTGATGGTATTCTTGTTGTTGGCACATGCTGCTCCTGTGGGATGCTGTGGCAAGCACATGGAATAACTTTGTATTATAATTGTTATTAACACCGAATTCACCACTGAAATATAACAACACACTCGGTCTATTAATGTATAATTATTTTTGTTTTATTACCATTACTGTAAATTATCATGCACAGTATTAAGTAAATGTATGTGAATAATTTATGTTCATTAAATAATTAATAGATTGCTTAAATTGGTTAAGAGGGAATGCATTTGGGAAAGTGTATCACAAATTATTGGTGGGAGAAAAAGAAAGGAAAATGTTTTACAGTTGAAAGCAGAAGATAATAAGAGTTATGCTGAGTAGCCCTGAAACTGTGTTAATGCTGTAAATGAAAATGTATTTATCTCACTAAAAGAAGGATCAATTTAGACACTTACTAGAGTCTGAATTCAGACTTTAAAAACTTTCCTTTTGTGAGGTATTATTAAAAAAAACAAATCTATAGTAAAAGTCAAAATGTTTTTACAGTTAATCACAAATTGAAGTATTCCCTCAGCCAGAGACTAATATCATTTTGTTCTGTTTCATATCACTATATTGTTTAATGCTTTCACTAAATAACTACCTCACACTCTTCACAACATACAGACAACTGAAGCAGGGGGATCTCACAAGTTCTCTGATGGTCTGTATTTTAGGCAGGTTACAGTTCTCTAGAGTGGGGGGGGGGGGGGGCGAAGTTTTGGCTTCTGTGAGGTCTCGGCATAATTTTTAAAGGGGATTGAATATTTTGGCTGTATATCCACTGGCTATTTACTTTTTCATTGGAAGGTGGTGTTTGCTAATATGGTGTCATCAGCAAGCTGCAGGTTCAAAGGTGTCATGTTTGTGTAGCTGACTGTAATGAGCACATGTATATTATATTTTCTTAATTTGGTATCCAATGAAATTGTCCTTAAAGTAAAATGTAGATGATTAATAAATCATTTCAAGTTTGAAAAAAAAAATGGATTACGTTGTAAAGTAGAATTTTGATAAATCATGGAAGATGCTCTATATCTTCAACTTCTACAGAGATAATTTTAAGAACTCCTGTGTTTTCCCCCTGTGACTACCACACTCACACCCACACGCCCACCTGGTTGCTGTGTTTTGTGCACTAACTTTGTGCATGTTCTTGTTTTGCTGTGATTTTACAGGCAGAATACGGCTTAGCGATGGGGAGGATGGAGGTATGTATACTTTATGGGGAATTCCAAGATCTGAAGGTGTTTCCTACAATGCATGATCACTTGTGCAGAGAGAGGAAAAGGTTATGATGTGAACTTATATTCTGGCATAGCATTTCACAATAAATACAGTGCTTGGCAAAAAAAAAAAAATCTTGGAAAGGGAAATAATTTCTTCATTATGCACATGGGATCATGTTACAAGGAACACCTTGTCTTGAAACGAGACTGCATCATTGTTATACATTTACGCTTTCGAAATACTTATTTTCTTTGGGGAAAGGAATATATGTATGAAGAAATGAATGAAATTTTCAAGAAATTAGTCACAGAATGGCAAATTGGAGCAAGATGATGCAGTGTTCTCCCCTTTCACATAGAGCAAACAACTTGGTCATATGTTGAGATGATTAGGAGTGGTCATTGTTTGACCATTTTGACCAGTCTTAACATCTTACCTGAAATATTTATGGCCAGTTTTGAATTTAAATTTGGGCACACAGATATCTGCAGCTTTTTTTTTTTTTTTAACAAACAAAAACATTTTGTTACTTTATCAAGAATATTTTTTCATTAAAACTGACAGTCTGAAGCATGTGAAAAAAGTGAATATTTAAAAACTGAAAAGAAGATAAAACCTAACAAGTTGGATTAGCTAGTGTTTTTCTCCAAGCTGTTGATGATAATTTGATGACATAAAAAAGCTGCAGATTCAAATGTGTCCCATTTGTGCACCTGAGTGACCCCCAAAAATTTGAAAGTAATTAATACATTTGCATTTGTTAATTTGATACCCAATGGAATTCTTAAAATACAGATTGTATCAGATAAATATGGTATCAATTGGTTCTTAGATCTGTATGTATAGTTTTGTTGCTGTTATTGATTTAGAGTTCATAGAATTTCATTTTCAAGAGCGACAGATTGCTTATTAGATTTTTTAGGCAGAGTGGAAATATTTTTAGATACAAAAGTTTGCTGTAATGGATGATCATTTTGAAGTCGATTTTATTCATTAGCTTTAGTTGAAATTGAGATAGGTGTAAATGCAAATAGAGAAATGCCTTTGAATTAGAGATATTTACTTTTTGTCTTTCACAACTGATGGTTGATTTAACCCTTGTGCAGTCCACAGTTGCCCCAAAGACCCTATTTAAAGGATTTTAATGTTAAAGTTGTAGAGTAGATTGCACAAGGGTTCATAAGAGTGCTTGTCGTAGTGCTCATTGTGAAAAAGTAACTTTTAAGAAAGTTTTTTTTTCTCTTCAGATGAGGAAGATGAGAGAATGAGACAGGAGAAACAGAAGAAAGAGGAAGCAGAGACAAATGGAAGCATGAATGAGGCTGATCTACCACCCCAAGTTGCTGCATCGTAAGTTCTGGCTATTTTTGTGGTCTTGTATTTAGTCTTTTTTGCCTTAACTGCATATTCGCCATTATGACAAACTTGATTCTGAGCTTCAAAATTAACACAAGTCTTATGATCTTTGGAAGGTTTAATGTTTATGACGTCATTCTAAAGTTATGAAAATGTAGATGTTTGGTGTGCAAGAAGAAAAAAAAGAAATTGCTTCCTTTCAGACGTAAAATGGCAAGACCCAGCAGTGCTAGACCAGCGCCCCCTAGAGTGAAGAGACAAGAAGCTGTGACAGAAGAGCCAGCTATGAGGTAAACTAATTATATAATTCTGTTACTAGGATGTATTAGAGAGCTTATTTGAATAGAAAATTTTATTTGGCTAGATTATTTTTCCAAATTTATTGCACCTTGCTCGAAGGGTCTTGGAAGCGTGCATTCTCTCTCTCTCTCTCTCTCTCTCTCTCTCTGTTTTTAAATCACACTACACAAAGATAAAATCCAAAACCACAAAAGAGAAACTATACTGAGAAACAAATTCCAAAGAACAACCCTCTTCATTTAAGAATTGGCAGTGGCAAGCCTGTATCTAACCTCATTGTGGATGATGGCGGAGATGATGATGAAGATGACACATTTGTCGTCGAGGACTCTGCCCCTCCACCTCCAATTGACCTTGACCCACCTACCTCCTCCCAAACTGAGGCTGAGACAGACGGTGAGCATGGCGGTCTTGTGAAGAAGATCTTGGAGACGAGGAAGGAGCTGGAGGGAGGCAGTCAGATAGGACAGAAAAATCAGACAGTCAAAAAGGAACAGGTGGGTAATATCGCTAACTCACCTAAGTTCCAGGGGGCTGTTTCACAAGAATTTTAAGACTGCTAGGATCCAATAGCCATGACAATGAAAAACCACCTTTGTCATATTGATCCAATAAATGTAGATTATTTTTAAAATGGGTTATGGAGATCCATCTTTGGGCAGACTAGAAGAAAATATTATTTGGTCTTGTGTGTTGTAGGAGAAGCCTCTGATCTCAGACGCAGCCAGGAGAAAAGAACGAGAGATGGTACAAAAGGAAATTGACAAGCTACGGGGAAGCATTCAAACACTAACGAGAAGTGCAAATCCTTTAGGTAAGTAAGGAACATGTTGTTTTGTAGTACACAATTTCTTTTAAGTCATCAGTTTATGTATAAAGGGCTCAAATATGCCATTTATAATTCACGATTGTTACTTAATGTGGTAAAAATAATATTGACCTATGGTTATTCCTTTCAGGTAAAATCATGGACTATGTGCAAGAAGATTTGGACTCCATGCAGAAAGAATTAGCAATGTGGAAGAAAGAAAACAAAGAGCATGCTCTGGCATTAAAAAGAGAGCAAAAGTAAGTGTTGTGCTAACATGGTCATTATCTCATACATTTAATATTATAACACATGCATATTTTGTTGAATTAAAAAATCATGTTAGCCATAGACAAATATTTATGATTTAAATCAATTTTGATCACAGAGTGTGGGCTTGTTTCATTCTCTACCAATTCACTTTGTTAACTGGTCAATTTGGACAATTTTCTCTGAGGGCCGAGTCAGTGGCCTAGGTTCTTCAAATTTTTAATGCATCTTGGATTTTGTCTGATATGTGTTTTAGTGATGAAGTCTAGCTGTTTAATTTCTTAAATTAAATTCCTCATTTCAGTATCACTGAATCTTCAATAGAACCCCTCAAAGTCCAGTTGACTGACCTGGACGCTGCCATCTCTGACCAGCTTGACCTTATCGCTGCTGTGAAGTCCAATATCGCTAACAATGATGCTAAGATAGCAAAGATGATGGTTGGAGTTACCAAGTCATAAAAGCCCTCTGGTTATTATACTTACTTGGTTATTTATTTCAATTCAAACACTTACAATGAATTGATGGATGACAAATTAGTTAAGAAGGCGAATAATTATTTTTATTTCCTTTCGCCATGTGGAGTCACGTAGCCAGTGGTGATTGCAAGTCTGCTAGCATGAGCCCAGACTCTTTTTCTGTTACCATCTCTCACCTAGTGATTATGTTTAAAACAGATCATCTATGACATGGTATTATATATATGTACGTAGCAAAATACACAACACGGCCTCCGGTACATCAGTCATTTTGCTTAAAGTTGTCACCAAGTGTGATAACAGGGGTATTTTGATATTGAGTAGTGCTGATAATGCCTATATCAGTAAGAAATAAATGAAGACAGAAAGTTAACCTTGAAGGACTACAGCTGTTAATATAAATATGTTGAAAAGTATGTTTGGTAATTGTCTCAAGTATTCTGTTATTTTTTATTGTTGTAAAAAAAAAATCCCTAGATTATTTTTGTAGATCTGTCAAGAGGACAATTATATGTTGTTCTCTGCTTCATACTGAGGCAATTGTCTCTTCATTTTGTTTTTAATCATTGTGTCAAGTTCTTTGTCTTTTAAGAGGTAAGAAGCATAATGGTTGCTCTTCTTCCATTAAAAAAGAACATGCTGGGTGTTTCAGCAAGGCTTTAAGTCATGCTAAACTTCAATTTCGGTGTTAATTTCACTCTTCCCATAATGATTATTTGATCTTCATTTGAAGCAGCTGATTAGAAATACCGTTATTCCACCATTCCATTCCAAACACAATTTGACTGCTTTTTCAACTTAATAGAATGTTTAGTGACAGGTATAAGCGATAAGTTGAAGTAAAAGATGTTGAAGGCCAGACAAACATATCAAAAATTAAGGTGATACTTTCAACTAAATGTCCTTTAGCATTAAAAATTGTGTTGTATGCTGAACAGTATGTATATATATATATGAGGCTGTTAATGTATTGCTAATAATTGGACTATCATTTATATTTATGTACATAGTTGTCATGCTTTTTTAATTTGCTGAGTGTCTACAATTTGACAATGAACTTTGTTTCATTCCGTCCATACATTGCCCAAAGATAATTCAGAATTATATATTATTATACAATGCATGTTTTGTACATTACAACTATTTATATATCATTATTCTTCACAATTATTGGATCGTTTGTACTATTTAAATCTAATCAATTTCAGTGTGACATATTTGATTTAAGATATTCATCTATGCTAAAAGTTACAGATCATCAAATTGTAATTCACTTGTGACAATAATTTAACTTTTTTGTTGGTAATTGTAAGCCAACCTGCAAGATCTATGGTGTTGTGTACAAGCCAGATAGAAAACACTTTATCTTCAAGTGACATGAGAACAAGTGCCCTTTCTGTGTAAAGCTTTAAATGTACAACTGACAATGAACAACTACTGCATTTGTAAATGGGCAATCTCAATTTGAGATATTTATTTTCTTCAATGTATCATTGCGATACCTTTCAAATTTTCTTTGCAATAAAAACACTGCTCCAGTGGCAGTTGGAAGACAAAAATGGTGTTAAAGTTTTGCAAATCATTCTGCAGGCACCCTGAAGTTCAGATGAGAGGTTGAGATTTTTTTCCCTGACTATCAGCAAATTTCTGACTTTTTAGGAGCCAAAAATACCATTGGCATTGGCAGACCCCTGGACCTCATGCCATATTTTTGGACTTTTTCACTGAATGGCAGTCTCATCCCTGCAGAGGTTAGTAGAAACTCAATCTGTGAAACTTGGCAGGGGAGGGTGGGGATCCACAGGGGACTTGTAATACTTTTACCCATGCACTTTTGTCAACGGGTGAACAGGAATGTTGTGATTATTAAATGTATATTTTAATTAAAACTGATGGCCACAATTGGGCTAGAGTATAGATTGGACCAAAAAGTCCAAATCTATTAAGAAAATGCTCTTGAAAAGAACTAAAATGTTCTTGAAAAGAATTCATAACGTATGACGAAACTTAAAGGGATAACAACTGTTCATATGGGATGAAAATTCCATAAGAACACTTATAATAACAACCTTAACAACACATAATAAATCAGAAATATTTTGTTTACCCCAGGAAAATTTGTTTTATGGCACTTCCTTGCCTAAATAAAGAGCTGTTTTCCCTTTAAAGCTGACAATGAAAAAGCATCAAAAATATTTTGATAATTTGTTTTGATAAAGCATTGCCCACTTACCATTTGCATAGCTAGCATATATGTATATAAACAAGCAAATGCTTAAATTCCAATTACATTTCAAAAGGCATGGCAAAATTTAAGGCAATATTGGACAGCTGAGTCTATACAAATATCAAAATTAGAAATACTGTCTGTTGTTACGTGATTTAAAATCTAGTTAATGTTTCATTACTTCTGACCATAAATCTTCCCATTAGATTTCCACAGAGTCAAAATTGGTATATCATTGCAATTAAATATGAAAAATAACAACTGATTTTATAAAAATTGCATATTCACCGGCAGGTCCATAAGTTAATAAATAAATTTAATAAAAGTTAGTCACTTTATTAGT
This sequence comes from Lingula anatina, assembly GCF_051362555.1. Classification (NCBI taxonomy): domain Eukaryota; kingdom Metazoa; phylum Brachiopoda; class Lingulata; order Lingulida; family Lingulidae; genus Lingula; species Lingula anatina. The sequence goes on along the minus strand of NC_141773.1, from coordinate 16,780,436 downwards.
CAATATAAAAGATATGGTAAAAAAAAGTGCTCTAGTATATAGTATTGATTTCATAAAAATCATGAAGAGAAGCTTAGTCTGGCTAGCTTTATATTTTCAATATTTTGTCTAAAAAAAAATGCATCCTTTCTCCCACTTCACACTTAAGTATCCCTTCTCCCACTCCACACCTAAGTATCCCTTCTCTCCCTCCACGCTTTAGTATCCCTTCTCCCAGCTGACTTGGTACTTGAGTGGCAGTCCCTGGACATATCTTTCATAGTTCTCACAGACCACTTCTGCCACCTAAAAGTAAAAGATTATGACACATTCAAAGAATTCAGAGGGTGCAGTTGATATTTCCATAAATGCTTTTGCATGTAATGTGTGAGGAACATTCTGTCCATGCGCTGTTTGGTTGAGAGAGAGAGAGAAAGAGAGAGTGAGTTAACATAATTTTTCATATTTTTTATTCTTTTTATTCATTTGCATTTCTGTTTCTTAAAGTACATAACCTCACTGTATTTTTCTCTTCCCTATAGTTTTTATGTAGCCAAATAATTATATATCTAAAAGAGAGGGACTGACCTGCCATCCAAAACTGACAGCCGCTACATGTGGACTGAGTGTGACACCAGGGCAGGTCCAGAGCTTACTGCTGGCAGGAAGAGGCTCTTCTGGATACACATCTAGTATAGCACCTGACAGCCAGCCTTGGCTGAAATCACACAGATAGTTCTGATCAGTTAGTTGTAGGAGGTGTAATAAAATGACTTATATCACAGAGACTGTTTTAGATGAGACATAAAAGCCAAGATCACAGAAATTGTGTTAGGTGAGACTTGTCAGCTAAGATCACAGCAATTGTGTTGGATGAGACAAGATGGTTGAAATTACAGATTGTGTTAGGTGAGACTGAAAAGGTGATTCAATGTATTAGATGATACAGGAACAAGGTGTGACGCCAGATCATTCTACAGCTTACCTTATTGCATTTAATGTTACTTTCAGCTATTATAGCTGACTTTCCTTAATTTACAGTAACTGCAATGATTATGACATAATTACTCAAAGAAAAATCTTTCACTATCTTTCTTCTCAACTTTTCCTCACCTTATTGCATTTACAATGGTGTCTTCATCCACTACATCTCCTCTTCCAACATTTATGAATACCGATTTCTGAAGAAAGAATACATCCTTCTTTCAATCCATGCAGAAAAAATGGAGGGGGGGCACTGATACAAGTACACGAAGAACCAAAACCATCATTCACAAAAATGTAAGGTATGCATTGCTGTTAATTTAAAATTGTTCTATTCTTAATTACCTTATTAGCACAATGTTTAAAGACATCTCCATTCAGCAGACCTCTGGTCTCAGGTGTACTGGGTAATATGTTACATACATAATCACAGTTGTGGAAAACTTCTGGCAGTTCTGACAACAGTCTGAATTCAAATTAGCAGAGCATTTTCATTAAATCATCTTCAACCAATAGGTGTTAAGCTTCAGGGTGCAAATTTGCCAATTTTAGGCACTCGACATTTTAAAAGCTTGTCAAAATTAATTTGCCCTATTTGTACACTAAAAGAAAAATTGGCTCTGAAATTTAAGGCCAATGTTAAGCCATACATAACCATTCTTTTCATTTTCAACTCACTTGTAGTGGGATACATGAGGAGATTTTTTGGAATTCTCAGGTATACCTCGCACAACCCCATACACTGTCATTCCAAAGGTTTGGCAGGCACGGGCCACTGAAATATCAACTTGAAGTTTTCTTATTCAACTACACACACATACACACACACACATATGCATGCCCGTGCACACACACACACACACACTGTCACACACACACACACACACATATGCATGTCCGTGTACACACACACACACACACTGTCACACACACACACACACACACACACACACACACACACACACACATATGCATGTCCGTGTACACACACACACACACACACACACACACACACACACACTGTCACACACACACATATGCATGTCCGTGTACACACACACACACACACACACACACACACACACACACTGTCACACACACACATATGCATGTCCGTGTACACACACACACACACACACATATGCATGTCCGTGTACACACACACACACACACACACACACACACACACTGTCACACACACACACACACTGTCACACACACACATATGCATGCCCGTGTACACACACACACACACTTCATCATCACCTTCCTCATCATCATCTGAAAAATATAGAACTCTATTTACAAACTGCTATATGCCTCAATGAAATCAATCACCAAAAGGCAAAATATCAGCTTTAAAAATCCATAAATAACATGCTAAACCTAAATATAAGGATGATATTCAATAAATAAGACTTCCCTACAAAGCATATTTCTGCAGAAAATGTGAAAATCAACTGAGTAATTAGGAAAATTCCTGGAATAAGTCACCTTCTTTTCCAATTTCCCCCAATCCCAGGATTCCCAATGAGAGAGTAGACAGAAGACGGTAGTTTGCTCTGGCTGACCAATTCCTGCATACATAATTTTTTTTTTTCAAATTACTGACAAAAGAAAACCAAAGACTAAAGGAACAAATGAGAGTATGAATGAATACCAGTTTCAAGGAATGAATGAATGAATGAAAGAATGAATGAAAATATGGCATTTTTTCTATACAAATTGAGGTGCAAAAATAACCAAAGAAACCATGAATTATCACTAACAGTGACAATAACAAAATGTCCCCAGGGGGACACCTTGCTTGCAAACACTTGGCAGATCAACACTTCAACATATGACACTCAGGCCTACCCTACTACCAGACTCGGCACTGAATGATCCCCCATTCACCAGTAGATAGAACCACACTACCCGTTTTCAAGGTGTATCAGTACGTGCTTCGAAATATCAGACACTGCTCTTGCCTATAGTTAGTACCCGATGTGATAGTGATGATTCTCAGCGGGGTTGGAAAGTAGTGCATATCATCTCAAAATTTGTTCCAGGTATGATACTGTTAAATGCGTACTGATGCAAACCTTGAAAACGGGTAATGTGCTCTGATCTACCAGTGAATCCGGGATCATTCGTTGCCGAGTCTGGTACATGTAGTTGGGTAGGCATGACACTCCTGGAGCCTGTTTAATAAAAAATGGAATGAGATCAGGCCTGTAGTCAGCAGTTTTTATTGGGGAAAGGAACAAATCATAAAAAAAAAATATAATTTCATTTACCACTGGCATTTCTCCTGGTCCTGTCTTATTTCTTGAAAATGTCTTTCTCTTGCCACAATGTTGCCAACAACATATTCTGCCATAGCGGGCCCAAATTTCCCAGCAAATCTTGTCAATGTGAATTCAGGGAAGGGTTTTGACTGGTCTACAAACTGGAATACTTTGTCAGGTCCTGTAATGTACAAACAAACATATCAATAAGTGCATGCTCATACATGTATATGAAAATTATATGAAAATGAAAAAGGTGACCCATATTGCGTCTCACTGAAGTTCAGATTAAAGTATATACTTCCATGAAGAGTAGGACGTAATCACTTGATCTTTTCAATGAGGGAAAATTGTGAATTTTGTAGATACTGTATTTTTTTAGTCATGATTTCTTAAAATTAAACATTCCTATTGACTGGTAGCAACATTAGTTCTATTACATGCAATAAAAGCACCACAAATGCTACACAGAAATATAATTTTGTGATTATAAAATTATGTTTCTAAAAGTTTGATAATTTTTTAACCACTGAAAATATAGAGTAATTATTGTATTTACTCACCAGCCCATGTGGACATCACCCACTTCATTCTGGGCAGTCTGTATAAAATGGGTCCAAGTATGAAGGGATCTGTGAGTAAGACCTCAGCATCCTTCAGGGCAGAGGCAAGAACATCTGGGGGTGTCTTAACTTGAAAAATATGATACAACTTTATGTCATATGCACATTCTAAATTGAAATAGGAAAGCTGATTTTTGTGAAAGATTTATAGGCAGTGACAGATACCGATAATTAAGTGACATATATTTGTCTAATGCAGTGACACATTTACCATATACATCTCTTTCTTCTTTGCAAATCTTCGCATGAAAGGATTATTTATACAAGGAAAATTTATTACTTTTACTAGCTCTTAGAATAATTTGGTTGATGTAAAGATTGTTGGAAAATTGTGTTATTCAGACCACTTTTCCATACTAGAAAAGTTGGCTTCAAAGCTTTACTTAGCAAGAAAATTCATGCGTTTGCACTCCTATTGACGATTCTGATATGTACATTGTACAGTATTGTCTGTGCTAGTACATATCAGAATTGTCAGTAGGAGTGCTAACGCATGAATTTTCGTGCTAAGCTTTACTGAGCAGGTTTTTTCTTTTACCTTTGTTCTGTACAGTAAAATACATTTATTTCAAATAGGGCACATCTGAAATCTTAACATTAGATTTGCTGCCACTAATGTTCACCACGCCCCCTTCCAAAGAGCCCCCGCCCCGCCCCCCCCCCCCCCCCCCCCCCCCCCAAGACACACACACACACACACACACATCAAGTTTATCATTTTATAGTCGTCTGACATGAATTTATCTTCATGTACCAACTAAAGTGGCAGGTTTTATGCTCTGGTTCTAGAATCCAGTATGAAACTACCAAGACCTGCTTCACTTCTTCCAGCTTCTATGGAATTTCATGCTACACTGAACACATCATGTACGAGAAAAAATGCAATAATACTTCTGGGGCTGCATCACACTTACTGCCACTGAGTTCTGCTGGGTCTCCATCGATTTTCACTTCTTTCACTACAATGTTCGGGTTGATATTTCTTATAGTTTGTGCGATCTCAGGAATGACACTGGCCAGGTACAACACGGGTCTTCTTGCAGTAGCAGTCGCCATCCTTAAGCGGCAACATACAGTTTACTTTTGTGTGATTTGTCAAAATAGTATATACTAACAGTTTCTGATATCAACATTCGAATTCATATTCCTTTGTAGAAAAATTCATGGTTTAAGTTTAATTATCTGGACTCATAAGATGGGGTGTGTTTTTGTGGTATTGTTTTCAAAATAGTACAATCCCGCAGAAAATCTTGCGCGAAGTTTAAAAGGGGAAAGTCCACTGAGTCGCAGTTAAATGGATTTTGTTTTGCGGTCGGGTGACGCGACTGTTGCTGCGGGAACACCTTAAGGGTGATATCAGGGCTTTCTGCAAGGATCAAGGTGACGAAAGCAGAAAGTATAGGCCCCTATGGCCTCCAGCCAAAGCGTACCGCGGAAAAGAAAACTCCCAGCTTGGATGAAACTCAAAACTGAAACTAAATCTGCACAGGTAGCAGGGGTTTTTGATAGAATTCCTTTCTGTAATATACATCTAAAATGACATGCAGCTAGATGAGACTGTAACAGTGTAAATAGAAATGCTAAGCAATGCATGTGCATGAAAATCCACGCTACTTAACAGATTGTTCTATCTATCTTTCCACTACTAGTACTTTTATAGTTTAATAACATATCAAGCTCTACCCCCAGGACCGTCAGTCACTTTTGTAGTATATGTACATACAAGTATGCTTATGTATTACCTCATTTTTGTTTGATATGGCCTATTCACAAGCATGCTTGGCAGTCACCTCTGTAGAATCTGTACTATCCAGAGATATTTTCTGGCAGTCTTCAAAATAATCTTTGTTGACCCTTCCTCCATTTTTGACTGTCTTCTGACAGAAAAAATTAGATGCCCATCAAAGTTAACTTTAAAATTTCTGACTGTCTTCCAGAAGATGGCTTCCATCTACCCCTGCTGCACATACTAGTATGCATATTTATTACCGGATTTTTGTTTGACACATAAAATAAGTTTAACCACAGGCTTTTTTACCAGACAGGATTGTCAAATGCAGTCACCAAGAGCTCCGTTCTTGAGGACTCTTTGCCAGAGCTGAGGTTTACAGGAGGAATAATTTACTCACACAGGAAAGACGACTGCTCTTTGCTCTGCCAGGATATAATGTGAGTTTATTTTAACATATTAGGACTTTTAGCTTTGTTTTCTAATTGTACACAGTGCCAATGCTATAAAGTAGTAGCAGAAGAGTTCTTAACCTGTATTTAATGACAGATTTCAAGTTTGATATCTCTGTATGTTTTCATAGCTGTAGCCTGGAAACGCAACAGCACAATGCTGCAGTGGGGTTTGACATTGAGTGGCCAGTGACATACCAGAGAGGTAGAGAGGACAGGACTGCCCTGGTCCAGATATGTACTCCAGAGAAACGCTGCTACTTGTTCCATGTGTCCTGTATGGGAGGCAGGTGACACACTCTTCATATTGGTGAATGCAGGGGGAGTGGAGGGGGAGGGCAGATGGGGTGAACACTGGCAGATCTAGGACTTTATTTGGGGTTGTTTTACTCAACATTGTTGAACATAATACCACAAATGAAGGGGAGTCAGTCAAGTAAGAGATGCTTTGTTTTATTGAAATGTGAACTTTTACGTGCTACATGTATACTGTTTGTAAAATTTTATATACAAAACAGGCCTTTGACTCCCCCCCCCCCACCCTTTTTCCAAACCTTGAACTGCCACAGCACACATGCACACCCGTGAATCCACTTGTGCAGACACACACACAAGTTGTTAATCAGTTATTTAGAATTAAATAGGAGACTTAACTTTAGTAAGTTATGAGTTCTGTTATGACACTGTTCTCCTTAATTTCAGAGTTACCTAAAGGTTTGAAAGAGCTGTTGTCTCATTCCAAAATAAAGAAGGTTGGTGTTGGGATTGACAGGTAAGAGGAGCAGGGCAGTTCAATCTGACTGGTTTATAGGCAGGCCCATAGCCAGGGGGGTTGGTGTGTGTGTGTGTGGGGGGGGGGTCGAACGAACTGCCCTTTTTTCAAGAAAAGGTCTGCTCTGAGTAAAATTCTATATTGGTACAGAAAGATTTCATGATAAAAGGCCAATTTTTTTTCCAGAAAAAGCACCCCACCCCCACCCACCCCACCCCACCCCACAGCCTTTAAAATTGCTGGCTACGGACCTGATAAGTGTACTTTATTTATAGATGATGCATGTCTATTTAATGGCAACAGGCAGGCACCCTTTACTTGTATACACACACTACAGCTGCAATCTGGTGCATGCATTTGATGTTGTCAAATATTTGGATATTATTTCATCAAAACCAAAACCAGTAATATTTACCACACTGCACTGATTGAAAAAAATTCTATCTTTCACGTCAGTGACCTGTGGAAGTTGGAGCGCGACTTTGATTTTAAAGTGAAAGAAATCATAGATGGCAGCACTATAGATCTGAGTGTGTTGGCTAATCGTGTTGTAAACAGCAGCCAAACTTGGAGCTTGGATGGTCTTACTAGATATCTGGTTTGTAAATGTATACCTAGCTCAGACACAAAACCTTTAAGCCACTTTATATTTTTAAAATGCCAGAAGTGGTTATAATTTAGTAATACCTGCCGTTTTTAGAGAATAATGCCCTAGAATATTCGTTAATTAAAATAAATAACAATTAATATAATTATACATCAAAAAAACAAATTGCATTGAATTTTATACTTATGCTTTATAGTATTTCATATGTGTGCATTTTCACTACATAACGAATTACTTCCCATGCCTATTTTAAAATAATTTAATTGTTGTTCTACTATATTTACTATTAATGTAAAACTTCAACCACAATTTTAGAATTATTATTATTATTAAGTTAAGACAGAAGCTGTGCAAGGACCCCTCAGTGAGGAAGAGCGACTGGAGAAAGTTTCCACTGTCATCAAGACAGCAGATGTATGCAGCTACTGATGCTTATGTGAGTACAAATGGACATTCTGCCCTAGAAAATAGACATAGAAAAGATGCCTTCATTTTCTCCATCCATAATGATTTTAGTAGAAGATCTTTATGAGAAGAGACAATATATTACTTGGAAGTTAGTATTTTTAAGTTTAAATGTTTAAATTTATTGCCAATTGATAAAAGCTCTATGATTTTAATTTCGTTTTTTCATTTGTAATTTTCCCTTTATTTTCAGGCAAGCTTGATACTATATGAAAAACTTCTAGAACAGGAAAATTTTGCACAGCACAGTTCAGAGAAGATATGAAAAGGTTGTAGAGACACTTTGTCTGTTTGTTTTACACCAACCTCACTCAAAAATGTATGGATGGATTTTAATTTAATTTGGTGGTGATCCATTTTTCTCCACCACTGTGAGATTGGGCCAGTGGCTTTGACCTGTTGTGTAGTGAATGTGCTCTCAACTACCACAATATTTAGTGTACAGCCCCTGTTGGAGGTCTGTGTTCTCTGGGTGTAATTGTAGTTTTGTAATGTTTAAGATGTGTTTCAACGATCAGTTTATTCAAACAATTGTAAATGTTTAGTTTTCTCACAAGAATAAATAAAAATCAACATAATTTAATGTTACTTTTAAGTTTCATTTCCCCAATGTTCATATTTGGCTTACTGACAGGTCCAAAATGCACTAGTTTGGAACTGCTTGTATTCCTTCCTATATCACACCACTGGTAGAATTACAAACCATCCATAACAACAGATGTGTCTTAACAAATAGCTAATTATTTTCTAGAAAGCATTATTTTACTTTGAGATGATATTCATATTTGTTTCAAAATAGCCCATATCAGACTCCCTTCTTTTCCAAATGTCTTTCCCGTTTCAAAACTTGAGGAGCAGGAAATGTTTAGTTAGCCTCCCTGTCTTCCAATAAGCGGTGGTCTTACAACTAGCGGCCTTTGTAGCGCGTGACCTCTATGGCGACCTGATCTCGTCCACGGCAGGTAACGACTGGGACTGGTCGCTTGTCGACGGGGATGTCACCCCCGGAGATGTTGGTGACCCACTTCTGGTCCATGCGTACCGCCGCCGTCGCCTGGATTTCATTCTTTGAAAGATAATGTTGCAGGCTGCTGCGAATATCCCCACGGTGGCCATACTGCCGAAGAGACCACCTAGTATGATGCCTATATTGTCCCCGTTTACTCCCTCCTGGTTTGCCTCTTGGTCCTTGCGCCCCGTGCTGATAGTGTCTCCTGGACAGTTGTCTGGAACAAACCAAGAACGGCATGAACATGGTCTCGAGTTGTAGACACGCAGGATGGGGTTTAGTTAAATGTATGTGGGCCTACATGTCAAAAGCGATTATGCCAAACATATGACGCGAATTTATCACCTTTGAAATATTAAAATTGACCAGTTTGTCAAAGTAAAATCGTAACGGCAACTAATGTAACTGGGAAAATGCCTTTCTGAATATAGCATTTTGAAACCATACTTGAGGAGCACGCATGTACGTATGACACCTTGACTCCCGAGACTGTAAATTTCCCAATATACTTATGCCCAGAAATTGTACAATGCTTTTCATACACGCGTTTAGCCAATACGCCCGCAGTATCTAGTACATACCGTAAAACGCGCTTGAAATACGCCCAAAGTAACGTAAAACTACCAGGCACCTACCGTACGGACACGTTTGTCCTATACGCCCGAAGTAGCACACAAACTGTGTGGCACAAAAGGGCGTGGTCAACTGTGAGCCGTCACTGGCCTCCTGACACCAGCTACAGCCAGCCATGGAGTAACACATACTGGAAGCAAATAGCAACAGTTAATAAAAAGGTCACGGGGCCAAAAGCAGAGACGAATTTCCGCGGATTTTTGTAATTTTTTGTGACATACAAGTGGTAATTCAAGATCACGCAAATAGAAGCATGATGACGAGCGCTTCACTTTCATTGATCATAAATAATGATGATACTGTACAGCTATCTGTGTATGTGTTCGCGTGTATTTCCGCTTATGTTACAAGCACACTGTTTTCAAATCAACAAATGGTATGTGCGATCAAACACGGTAATTTGCCTTCTTCACGTTTGCCAAATTTCTCATTTTTACACCGCCTGAGCAGGACTAGAAAAAGTCTTAATTTCTTGATCAAAATGGGCCCCGCGACTTTATTATTTACATTTACCGGTATTTTTATTTCTATCAAAAGAATTTTTTAATTTGCAAGTATGTGTTCGGTAACTGCGTTCGAACGCACAGGTAGATCGGTGAGATCTGCTCGCGTTGGAATAAATTATCTAGCTACGCCCCTGGTAGTAGAGGAAACTTTTTGACTTACTCTTGCGTGGTCATGTTAGCGCACTGTATATCGTAGCACGGCTTGAGCTGCTGGACCCGGCCGAACTCTCCTGAGGACATATCGGTGAGATCGGGGGTTTGTGGGGTGCACGCGTGAGAGGAAGCAGAGCTGAAATTAAACGGATCATTTACGTCAAATCTGTAACGCAAAATGTTTAAGCAAAACATTTCCCACCGTTAACTTTTCCCCCTTCTCCACCGAAGTTCTTAGCGCTTTCAGCGACTAATCTCTCAAAAAGGGAAGCGAATTTTTATCTTACGCTTTTGATATTTTAGAAAGAAAGTCGCAGTGTAATATTAAGCTACTTTCAATAGTAACATTTGACAGCGAAGGCATTTTGATCTCTTTTAAAAAGTCTTGATGTTGTTCACAGATTAAGACTAACAAAAAATTATCAGTGGTGCGTTGAATTAAGGTACACGTAGGCTTACACACCCTGAACGTGTTCAAAATACTGAACTCACTGGCTGATGTTGTACACGTGGTCACAGTAATTGAAGAGAGCGTTCCGATAACATGGACATTCGCACACGTCATCCGGGTGTTCATCACCTCGGAGACAGGAACGGTTTCCAGGGTGACCTATGTAATTCTTATAATGACAAATAATAAGCATATAATGATATATAAATACATATATGATAAATGTAGCCGTGAATTATTTTTGCTTCAATCTGTAGCAACAATTTTACATTAGGCATAACTATATCGTAGCATCTGAGCCAATCCGAGGAAATCGCTCGCGTAACTCTTTGAAATTATTGGTAGAAATGTACTGCTGTGCTGCTACGAAAAATCATTTGAATAATTTGAAGTGCTATTTTTCTGTATAAGACTCTCCCCCCCCCCCCCCCCCCCATATCAATAACTTTTGACGTATTCCGTTACGTTTCAATACATCATACAACACAATTAAAAACAAATTTAAAAGACAACGATGTCCTAATCTTGTCGAACATTATAATGTTTAAGCATTCTACCATTCTTGCCCTGAACTTACATCACAAACACAGTCCTGGGTGTCTGGTATGGGATGTCCCCGGATGACGAAAAACACGTTACTATTGGTGATGGGCCTTAGTTCATAAGATGGGCGCCTGCCCAGGTTATCCACTCCCTCAGGGTAGTCCGAGTCTTGTAAATGTACCTGCAACAAAGGATTTCGTCACAACTTACTGTAGTTGGGTTTTTTAAAGAACGGCTTTTAATTCGTCATTTGAACTCTAACAAAGCTTTCTCTCCAAGTTGTCCGTTATACATTTGCGCTAAAGACCAAAACTATGAAGAGGACTGCCCATTCGACTGCCTTTTTAGCCTGGACAACATTTTTCACTCATTTAGAGACAACCGCTCCTGCCACGATCACTTTTTAAGTATTTAAACATGCGGTGACATACAAGTTGGGTTGACTCTTCTTGGTGCGACAGTTCTTTCTGAAGCGTGTGGTTAAGCAAGGCACGTTATAGGCAGCAATCCCAGTGTCCTCCATCCCACTACCTCGCCCCTCCCCTCCACCGTAAGCCGCAACACGGTCTTACTTTGAAGATTAAAAGGGAAAACGCCTGCTGCTCAATGTAAACGCGCCTTAAAAGTACCATACTTACCCACCAGTAATGGCGTTCTTTAATGGCCTCGAGATCTACGCACGATTCTCTGCGTAGAATTCCTTTTTGTACGAGGTCATATCCCACCGCTGGCTCCTTTTAGATGGGAAAAAGGTTTTATGTTTAGTTTACATAGAATGAACTGTGATAAATCCGTAAATATATTGTAATGAATAGTATTAAAACTATGCAGAAAGGCAGGCAGGAAACGACTAAGTATTCGGACTTGTTACACATTGGTTCCAAAAACGACCATCATTTCGCCAACTTTGGTTGATACCAATTTCTGAAGCCATTTCAAGATACCAGCGCACATATTTCAAAGAATATCTTTAAAAATGAGTATTACAAAAGCAGTAGCATCTAATTTCACCACCGTCAGTTAATACCAGACTGATCGCACCTGGAATAACATATGCATGGTGTCGATTTGCGGCTTATCAGACACGGTGACGAAGTAGGGGTGGAATACCAGGTAACCTGCGCTGTCGATTATGAAACATCTTTAAAAAAAGAAAGCGATTGAATAAGAAGAATGATATTTTGCGAGGTACAAAACTAATAAGTAATGCGGCAAATATCAACAAAATGTAAAATTATTCGACAAAATTGGACTTATGCTATTAAATGAAGGTTGAAGAATAATAACACCAATGCATAGAAAATATCCTAATAGGCTTATATAACAATTAGTTATATTAATTTCAGTTTAATTCAATTTTTCCAGAAGACAGGCCGAGAAAAGTATGAACATTAAAATTAAGTGTTTTACTTTGAATCCGTCGCTGCCGCACGTGCACTGTCTACAGAGATTATACAGGGTGGGTTTAAAAATATTGCTATTACAACATTATTCAAAATGAAGAGGAGCTCTCCCACCTGTAGGTGGCGCTTTTGCAGGGCCCGTACAGCTGCACGATCTGGTCTAGATAGTTCACCGTCATATCGGTTGCCATGACAGCAACAATCTCTCCACTGGAAGAGTTCTTTCCGGCATATCTGAAAAAGATAAATTATCTAGGGATCGAAGAGGCCTCGTCAGTTTGAACATATTCCACCACAACAACGAAATGCCTGTGCATGAAGGAATACTGGTACTTCTTCATATAATATGAATAGTCTAGAATATTCCTGATATTCCTGTAAAAGGAACGTCTTCATTTTAGGAGGTTCTTTGATAACTTTGAAACGAAAACGCCTTTCATGTTACTCGACATTTCAAATCTAGATACGCCCAAGCTTAGGTTATTATGTATTAAAATGAAAGACGATCATTTTTTTTTTTTTTTTTTTTTTACAACTAAATGCAGACCAAATTGAGCAGAGCAAATTGAAAGTGACCTACCTGCTATCATAAATAGCGTGACTAAGCGTAACCACGAAACCTGCTCCCCAAGCGTCTAGATATGGCGCTGTCAACACGTTCTTGTTATTATACGTCGCCGTTCTCTTGAACCTAGTAGTAGTAATAGTACAACTTATTTTGTCCCATGCAAGATCCAGTATTTGACTGGCAAATGATGGAAATGAAATTCTGCTGTAATAATTATACAGTCAGAGTTCCTACATAACATTATTCAAAAGACAATCGTGGCAACAAAATAACACCGAACGCAATATCCGCGATGCTAAAATGCATGGAATTGCCAAGACTCGTATTACAAGATAAAAAAAGAAATGTAAGATGAATTGAGGATTTGTTTCAACTGACAAGTTTTAGTATTTGTTCTCCGACAGTCGGATTATCTATCTGCAGCACTGTATTTTGAGATATGTTGAAACAGCTGTAAAGATCAACGAATACGACACAAACCATTGTCTTTGTGTAACATCAAAATTCTTAGACAGTTGCACTCCTGGAAACACGCGCACAACGCCATCTACAGTTCCTATGTATCTCCACACCACGTAATGTGACAGTAGCTGCTTGTTCTTCCAGATCTGTTCCGCCTGGTATGTGATGGCTACTGAGGATTTCACCGAATCCTAAAAACAGAACATTATAATCGCACATAATTCAAAAGAAAAACCGACAGTGAAGGCATTAACAGTGAATTCAAGGCGAACTTTCTATCTACGTTCTCTTGTCGAGGAGTAGTTAGCCTACCTTTAGGCCGAGATTATCAGTAGTATTTCCCATTAGATAACTTTCATATCCGTGCACGGACTCTAGGGTTTCATTGGTATCCAGGTAGAGATACAACTTCTTGAAAGCACTGGGACCAAACATCACAGTACTGGAGGCTACAATGACAAGATACCAGGGGACATAGCTTGCCATTTTAATTCTTATTACATTAGGTTTTCTTTAAAGTTTATGACATATATATCTACAAATAATATTTTTCTACCATTCCCTTTGAAGAACTTTTTACTTTGTTATACTATACTTAATATCAATTTCCAATGTCAGAACTTCAAATTAGAACTTATGCTATATTTTATCGATAAATATGTCCATTATTCCAAACATAACGCAAACTTCCAAAGCCAAAACTTCAAATTACATTGTACATAATAAAATTTATTTTATATGCTCATTTTATATTTACATGCTCATGAGCGTTCTTAAATGTTCGATTATTTTGTTATCGGAGTAGTGTAATGAGGTCTATTATTTACTCGTGGTTGCCACTCTCGCAAAGTGCCTGCACTGGCTCTCTCCTGGCTTGAGGTCAAGTCTGTGGTACTTAAACATTTCAGGTGTAATAGTGTCCGGCAT